>NW_027168481.1:692500-695000 GCF_036898095.1 Palaemon carinicauda | reverse complement strand
GGGATACTTAGTTATCAAATATGGCAAACTATTGTGTTTTTTTTTTTTTGTTTTTTTTTTTTTTTTAAGATTCCTGGCCATCTGTATTCATTCATTGCCCCAGCTGTTTGCAAGGAAGGATCTTGCAACATATCCATTCAGTCTTGAACTCGTTTTATTCACATTTCAAAATGTTCTTTGCACAGGTCACAAACATCATCTATGTTACTTTGTTTATTTCCCCTGAAATTTTCTATTACTCAGAGCATGGTTAACCTTGCTTTCATTATTAGAGAGAAACTTGAAAGTCTATTTTAAGTTGCAGAGAAACTTAGGTCAAATGTGTTTCGTTATTTGGTAGACTAATGTGAGCATGAGGATGGCATTAGCCTCAGTGAAATAAGAGCACATCATAATCAGTTGTGTAAAAGGAGAGAACCGTCACAGTATTTAATTTCATCACCAATTCTTCCTTCATTGACCAGTTCATATTTTCTTGTTTCACTGTTAATTCTAAATCACTGAAACACATGGCGGCAGTTTGCACTTTTTTTTTTTTTTATTTCCACCGCAACACTTTCTAATTCTTTCTTTGCTGCAACCAATATTCCATTTAATATTTTTTATTAATATTAGACACTCTACAATCGTCTATATTTACCTTTTTTTTTTTTTACCATTCAAGTGGGTCTCAGTGATGCAGATTATTACTGCGTCCACCTATTTTCAATATCTGCTCTAGCATGTTCAATTGGGATTTTATTCCCTGATAATAATGTAGTTGGCCTATATCTTGAATGACGTATTTAGGATATTGTCTTTGTTGCCTCTTTCTTTTCTTGAGGGAACACCCTTGACCACCTTAGCACTTGTTGGAGAATTGGTAATGTTACTCCAATGTGTAAATATATTTGTGGTATCTCAAGTCCAACTGATTACCGCCCAATTTCAATAACTCCCATATTTTCTAAAGTTTTTAAACGTCTTTTGTCAGAATATCTAAATAGTTTGCTGGAGGTAATCATCTGTTCCCCGGTATGCAATTTAGCTTTCGTAACGACCTTGGAGCATGTGATGCCCTTCTTAAAATTTCCAGTGCACTACAGAAATCCCTCGATTGTGGTCAGAAGATTCTTATGATTAGCCTTGAATTTAGTGCTGCCTTTGACCGTGTTTATCATGAGGCCCTTGTTTTCAACCTCAAACAGTCGAGAGTGGGTGGGTCTTTTCTTAGCATCATTAATGAATTTTTAAGCAGTAGATCGCAAGGAATTGTTGATGATGGACACCATTGTGAGTATAGGTATGTGACATCTGGTGTTCCTCAGGGTAGTCTGCTTGCTTGGCCTATTACTTTTCATACTATATACACATGCCTTGTGGTTTGGCCTAGAAAACAAGCTTGTTTATAAGCAGCCGATGCTACTCTCTTTGCATCAGTTCCATCTCCTGAATGTAGATCTGGGGTTGCTAAATCCCTTTATACAGATCTAGCTAAAGTAGAATGGCTCCTCAACATCCGGATCTCAGCATTGATAATGTTTCCTTAACTTTTAAGATTTCAGGTGTGATTCTCGACAGCAAATTCACATCTGAGAAACATTAGGTCTGTATCTTCTTCAATTGCTTAAAAAGATTGACATTTTGAGAAAGTTTTTTGAAATTTTCGGTGATCAATTAATTCTGAAGTGTTTTAATACTTTCATTCTACCTTGTTTCGAGTATTGATCTCCTGTCTAGTCTTCAACTGCTGATTCTCATCTTAATTTGTTGGACAGAAACTAACGGTCTATTAAATTTCTTATTCCTGATCTAGATATTAATCTCTGGCATCATCGTCCAATTAGTTCTTTATGCATTTTGCATAAGATTTTTTCTTTTTATAAATCTGATCATCGTTTACATTTAGATCTTCCCAAACAATTCCATCATGTTCGTAATACTAGGCATGCAGGTAATTCTATTAGTAAGGCCTTCTCCATCATGAGGTTCAATACCACACAGTACTCTAGAAGTTTTGTTCCAGGTGTGACCAAGTTGTGGAATGATCTTCCTAATCGGTCAGTTGAATCAGTAGTACTTCAATAGTTCAAACTTGACGCAAATGTTTTTATGTTGAAAAGGCTGACATAAGTCTTTTTATATTTTATATGTGAAATGTCTGCTTTAATGTTGCCAATGAGTTGAAAATATTTTATTTTAATTATTCATTACTTCCGATATTGTTTATCTATTTCCATATTTACTTTTTTCACTGGGCTATTTTTCTCTGTTGTAGCCCTTGGGCTTAAAGCATCTTGATTTTCCATAGAAGGTTTTTGCTTAGCTAATAATAATGATAATAATAATATTATTAATGATAATAATAATAATAATAATAATAATAATAATAATAATAATAATAATATAATCACCATTAACTCAGTATGTATGATCTTATTTATTTTTATTTCTTTCATTGTTCTTCCTATTTTCTCTGTTCTGTAACAATAGAATTCATCTGATTTTCCACACTTTATTA
>NW_027168481.1:672500-687500 GCF_036898095.1 Palaemon carinicauda | reverse complement strand
CTTGATCTACCACATTTGGTCTACCCATTCCCCTAAGTCTACCCCTCACATGTTTCTACCCCTTCCTCTAGGTCTACCCCTTCGTCTAGGTGTACCCCTAACCTAGGTCTACCCCTTCCTTTAGGTTTACTTGTCCCACCTTGGTCTATATCTCCCAGGGTTCTACCCCATCCTTTAGGTCTACCCCTTCTCCCATGTCTACCCCTTCCCCTAGGTCTACCCCATCCTCTAGGTCTACCGTTCCCTTTTGTCTATCCCATCCTTTACAGTATGTCACCCCTCCTTCCTTGGACATCCTTCCCCTAGGTCTACCCATCCCTAGGTCTACCCTTTCCTCTAGCTGTACCCCTTCTTCTCTGTATATATGTATATATGCTGTACTGCTACAAGGATCACTTGAATGGTATACGCAAAAGCCAGTAGGATATAATATAAAGCTTTAGTACCAAGCGCTTTCGTGCATTTTTAATACAGTTCTTCAGGGTACAATTAAAACTGAGACATAGTTAAAGGACGTCAATAAGTAAAATAGAATAAAAAAAAAAGAACAATAAGAGAAATGATAGAAAAACCTAGTCAGCTAACTAGCATTGTCAAACAATCAAACAACCCACAGCCATAATTTGTACTAGAACGTTAATTGGTCATAAACACAAAACAGATAAACATAAATTATATAATTCTAAATTGTTGAACAATGTTGGTCATGATGAAATTATCCAATTTATATAAACCAGCACTAATATTTAAAACACAATCATACTTTATCTTTATAATACTTGATTCTATAATATTTTTATATATATATATATATATATATATATATATATATATATATATATATAATAGCAAGGGTACCCGTGTTGTACAGCGGTAAAAAATAATTGAATATAAGATTTATTGAAATATTTCAATGGTCAAAAGTTTGCCTTTGTTGGGAGTTATTATGGCTCGTCTCAAGGCTTTACGAAGTCTGTCTGCTTCTTCATGTTTGTTTTTTTATTTCCTCACTTTCGTTTGCTTTCCTTAATGGCATCGTGGAAATTGCGAATATAATATAAACACAGGAAATTATGAGTTTAAATAAATGTATTATAACACCCTTCCACAGAGAGAGAGAGAGAGAGAGAGAGAGAGAGAGAGAGAGAGAGAGAGAGAGAGAGAGAGAGAGGAGAGATTATTTCAAAGTATTTCAAGATATTCCACAGAATAGATAAAACTTTTTTTCTTTTGAATAAATAAAATCAACAAACTATTTTTTTAAATATATATATATATATATATATATATATATATATATATATATATATATATATATATACATACATACATACATACATACATAGTTTTGCCAAATAAAAAGAAATATTAAAAACCTTGATCATTCATAGTCACTGCAGTATTACCAATTCAGTACTTTTCTGTTTGTGAGGTTTTCATCTTCATACCTTATCACCATAGTTTTAAAACCAATGACAAGTAACAATTATCAATTAAAACATTAAATAATTGTCTTCTGCAAACCAGAAATTAGACGAAATTAAAAATTTAAAAGACTTTGAAATATAAAGATAAAATTATCACTGAAGAACAAATGAAAGCTATAATAAATCGTAAGTAAAAATATATTAGGCTTAGGAATCCCATAGCTTTTACTTGATCGATATTGCGAATGAGTTTGTAGCAAAGAATCATCATCATCAGTATTCTTTGGTAAATTCACCCCTTAGGCCTACTGGTATTCCATGATAGCTATTGTGTACATTTTGTTATTGGTCGCGTAAAATTCGTTGAAAAAATATAAATTTGTCGTTGGTAGAATCGGTTTTCCGAGGTCAGGAAACCGTTCTTCTTTGTTGTCCAAACTCGCTTCCTAAGCCATTTTCTAATCTTTCTTTCTAGTTGTGGCACTCTTCCTTGATCCTCTATATTTCCCTGTCTTTTCTTCTTATCTAACTGATTTTATTATTTCATTACCGCATTTAAAGTGTCTAACTGTCTATACATGTCTGAAACACTTGGGATTTCCTCTGCTCCTTTCTTGTTGCTCCTCACTTTATTCAGAGGAACTTTTGCACACAACAAAATAACCCATCGATATCTTCCGTTTTCTTTATCGTCCTCAATAGGGGTTTTAGGACGAATTATTCTTATATAATCAGTTATCTATAATTATAGAAATGATTGAATCTTCGGGAAAATATGAATTAATTTGTTAAATATATCATTTAATCCAGTGAAAAAAAGAGAATTCTAAATATGGGAGTTAATGATAAACATTTCACATAATGATGTCCAAAATTAACATATTGTAAACTTATTTTGATCTGTTGTGAGCATGAAACAATGAAGTTAATCTTGCTTAACATTTACCATCATGATTTTATTTTTGGTGTAAACCAACATTTACTCGATCATTGATGTTAGAGATATTGTGCAATGGGTGTTCAACAGACCTTTGACTTCTATCTATTAAGGATTCAAAGACTGTAGGTTTGTATTCCCTTGGGCATGACAAAAATCTTTATTGTCTTTAAGAAAGTTTGATATTAATTTTATCCTGTTCTACCTTGAACTCGGGATATACATAGTTACATCAACCAATTTTCTTTTGTGCAGATTATTCTTGGCCCTCTTCTGTATCATCCATTGCAACAACTCTCTGCTGATAAGAATTTGGGAATATATCACTCAGTCTTGTATCTCGTTCTCTTCACTTTCCAAAATTTTCTCTTGAAATTTGCTTTCCTTATTAGAGAGAAACTTGAAAGTCTGCTATATGGTGCAAAGAAACACACTCATATATATATATATATATATATATATATATATATATATATATATATATATATATAGATAGATAGATAGATAGACACGGACAGAATATTTTTGCTTGTTGGTGTGCACACGTGATAATATCACAGTGAGTTAAACGGTTATGAGGAGTCAAATAATGTATCTAAGCTTTTAGACCTTCTGTTTTAGACAACAGTGCCACGGCTCCATCTGTGCCTGAAAGTAAGCCTACTCAATGATTCCAGAAAAGTCCAAATTCTTGAAGTTTTTTATTTGATGCCATAAAAATATCATCTTTGGTACTCTTTGCTTCTACAGTATTGTAATAAAAACAATAAACCTTATTTCAGTTTTCCATTGAAACTCTGTCTTATAAATGCAAGTAATTGAGAAGAAATAGGAATGTTGGTTGATTGGTCTAATTGTAGAACATAATTTGCATTCTTCACTTTCTTCTTATCAACTTACTTATTATGTCTCTTGTAATATCAGTATTTCGCCTACCAACCGTAGGCCTATTGTCAGACGGGAGTTTGGATTCAAGTTCAGAGCCATCTTTTCTCCATGAATAGCTCGACACTTTGCCAATAAGCTCTTCCCCCATCGTGGTTTACCTTTTCTAATAAGAAATCTTATTTGATGCCGTTTGAGCTTTGACAGGTAGAGCATCATTTTTAAATCACTTGATTTTTTCTTCTAAATCTATTTTCTTGCATCATAAAAATCTATTGGTTTATTTGTAAATGATGCCTGGTGTTCGCATTACAAATGTCTTTCCAATATCTTATAAAACACATTGAGGATGATGACATCATTAACAAACTGAGCAGAACCTTTTTGGAACTTTCACTGCTTTGGTTGTGATTGACCATTGCTGCTTGGTGAGAGAAGTCTCCTTCCTTTGTCAGACTGACACTGTCCTTCAACTACACTTTTGTCCTTTTCGAATTCCCTTGATTTACTTATGAAGTTTTTTTCACTTTCATTTATTTTTTTCGAACTAAACAGTAGTTAATGATCACCAATGGAAGATTTTCTTTTTCGATATTTGAGAATGTGATCTTTGGTATCGTAAATTTTAAAGAAACTTCGCAAGGAAAGTGTGATGATTCCTTTAGTTTTTTCTTGTAATAAAGCTTCACAATAAATCTTCTTATTAATTATCTAGTATTTTTACCTTTACTTACTAATTCTTAATTGCTTTTTAGTCCATTTATATTTAATATTTAATGAGCTTCTCAGGAACTAATCTAAGAAAAATTACGTGGGTGAGGGATACTCGATGCTGCTTTTCTTCCTTTACTTGGACTAAAATAATTGAACAGTCATGTACAATGCAATCATAACAAAATGAGTTTTACATAAATCTGTAGCGATGAATTCAGAAGTCTTGAAACTGGCTGAAGAAGTAGATGTTTCCTTGCTGTAATTGGGCCTATACGTCAATCGTAGGCCATCTGCCATCGCTGAAGTAGGAGCCTCCGCCAGGTGTTGGGAAGGCTAGCAGATGTTCTAATCGTCACGGTCACGCTAAGCACCCGCAGTCTTTCATGTGGGAGTGGAATAGTTCTGGTCGTCGTCCTTCGTTTCAAGGGATAAAATGGTTCCCTTATTTCCTCGGCTGCTAATTGGTCCTGAATATACGCCGTCCTTCAGGTAATGTATGTGCAGCTACAACTCGTTGTTCGCCTCGAGTCCGGCAAGTTGAAATAGGTCCTTAGACCTAGTATACTGAGTGACTTTCTGGGAAGAAGAGAGACCGGCTCACCTCTCACTATCGCTTATATATTGTCATCCTGGGCGTGTCAAGCTGTAATTAATCACGTGACAATTCCTTGGTTTTCGCGCCTCCTTTCGCCTTGGTCCCCAAAGAGTCATTTTGAGAAGGGAACAAGACGCCGAGATGTTATTGAAAAATATCACAAGACTGAGCACCTTTCTGCCAAAAAAACCTACCTAACTTCTCGTTCTCTCTCGTCTTTCTCTACAATTCTTTCTATATTTTTATAATTACTACTAACTGCATATGTCTCTCTACTTCTTATTAACTAATAAAACTCATGAATAAATGCATCAATAATATATATAAACCTTCTGCATATGAAATTTATCCAAATAAATCATTTGTCTGACACCACTCGGCCAGCTACTAGGATTCTTATAGAATCCTGATAAAACAAAAACAACCAAACTTATTCTTTAGGTTTCCCAGTAATAACTACTAGTAACTCATTTATCCTTTCCAACTTTTTGAAAATCAAATACTTCACCACATTATAGGTTGGCACAGTAATAAGCACAATCAAAAATACATTACACATAATTAGAAATGGTGCAACATCTTGCTTGTAAAACAGAACATAATCATTATCAAGTGGCATTGCCACATTTTCTACTACTGTTAATTTGTCTAGCTTAAAATGGTTCCTGGTTTCATAACTCTTTGCAATGAAAGACTGATTTAATTCATAATGTAAAAACACACTTGGTACATAATAGAGATAATCAGGAATTACTTCTGAACAAGAATCTGTGAATGATTTCACATTTTCTATCTGAAATGTTTGAGTCTTTCCATTACAAGTAACTTCTGCAGTTTTAGTAATTTGAACGTAAACAAAGATTTCATTACCTAAATGTAATGCCCTGTATGGCAAACTGAAAGTTTCAAACTTACACGCTCTCATCAATTCATAATTCTCAAAGAAAATACCTTGTATACATTGAAAATTGTTTATGGGTTGTTTCATTTGCACAAAATTGCACATGGATTGACTTTCACTTATCAACACACATTGTTCTAGTTCACCTTCCTCTAAAATAATCATCAACAATCTATTCTTATCCAGTGCTATATAGGCCAAATAAGTTCATACCCTTAAGGGAATCAATATCAACAAATGCCCTTTTATTACCTTCACAGTTGAAATAGTATAATACCAAAATATATCTTCTATCAAGGGTTTGGAATGGCTATTTACTATACACCAATCTATGATTTCTTTCAAAGTTTTTTGAGAAATGATAGCAGGGCTAAGTATTCCTTTTTTGTGCATTTAATAATCCGTTCACAAATTCCTTGTGATCACTAATCTCAATTTCCACTTCATAAATTATCTTAAACACTTGTTCTAGGTCGTCTATCCTGTTAGAAACATTTACATTAACTTGATTAATAAATTCCACCATCCTTTTGATGTTTTCTACATTCTTATTATTATTTTCTATTAGAGTACTTATAAGATTACCCTTCTGGTTAGCCCATTTCTCGATTAGTTCTACACGATCAGTTAAACCATTAACATCGCTTTCTGAAGCCACTCCAAACAAAGCACTAAATGCACTACCTACAAAAGGTAATAAAGATCTCTTGTTTCTTTGAGGCCTGACAATGTCTTCAATTTTACCTTGTAAGTTTCGTAATAATTCTACAAAGGCAGAATCACTATGGGTTAGTATGCACGTTCGTATTTCTTTATCTAACTGTTTCAAATGTTCTTCACTTTCTAATATTGAATTGACATTGATCTTTACTACAGCAAAATCCGTTAACAGTTCACCTTTTCCATGTGTTTGTATCAAGGCCCCACTTTTAATGTCTATTGCACAAGTGATACCGACCACTAGGGTTAGGATCAGATGGAAGTTTTTCCACCGCTTCCTGTAGAATTTGAGAGGACCATGGATTAATTTTTACAACCTTTAAATGATTCCAATGGGCATACCTTACATCTAAACTCTGTTCATGTATCAGTTTAAATTTATAATTCTTTTTCCTTTCTAACACTCGATTAGGACCTTCAAATTTGGGAGACACCTTTTCATTTGGTCTTTCCTTTACATGTACCTTTATATATACTTGTGAACCTAACTTCAGGTCAGTATTTGAACTAGTTGTGTCATAGTATTTCTTATTTACCTGCTGCCCTTTTTCTAGAGATTGTCTGGCTGTCTTATTATTTGAAAGGTTCTTTGCAGTTTCTAAGCTACATAGTCCTGGTAATCATGTGTGTGCCTAGGAGGTTGTGCGTCATCTAACAATGAGTTCGGCAGTCTTTTCTGATAACCATAAAGCAAAAAGTGTGGGGTTTCTCCTACCGTCTCATTCATTGTGTTATTCAAGGTAAACTGAACATCCCCTAAAGGTATATCCCAATCTTCTGTAGTTGGACTAATGGTAGTTGGCAGTACATCCAGTATCTTCTTATTTGCCCTTTCTACTGTGCCATTTGAACTCGGCTTATAAGGAGTTATCTCACATTTCTTAATCTCAAAAAATTCACAAAGCTTCTTCATTACTTCACTAGTAAATTCGGGTGCATTTTCCGACAAAAGTACCTCCGGACACGAATGTCTTGTGAGTATTCTGGTCTTTAAAGCTTCTGCAACCGAAATAGCAGTTCTATCTCTAAATGGAACAATTTCTAAGTACCGAGTCAAAAAATCAATGAAAACCAGTACATACTTATTTCCTCTCAAAGTTTTTGGAAAGGGTCCCATATGATCCATCTGAACTACCTCAAAAGGGTTTGAATTACTAAGATATTTTTCTAAAGGAACTTTGACATTTACATGACCTTTATGCCTATTACAAGTTTGACATTCATTTACAAATTCTTTTGCTTCTTCACTGCAATTAGGCCAAAAATAATTCCTACTTATTGTTTTCAGAGTATTTTTGATTCCTGGATGTCCTGCCAACTTGTGGGTATGTGTTATAGCTAATACTTCCTTAGTCAGTGTGTCAGTTACATATAGTCTAGAACAAGCACTCCTATCCTTAGCTTTTTTATATAATTTCCCATTTATCAATTCAAAATCTGACCTAGAATTTTCATTTTGTCACAAATCTCCTATTATTTTCCTGACATTTGCTTGTTTCCCTTGTTCTAGTTTTACTCTCCAAATCTAAGTCTATAACCTGACAGCTGGAACAAAAGGTGTTAGTCGTGATAATTCTTTCAGTATCCTCCTGTGCTCTAGATAATCCATCTGCTAAGGTATTAAACTTACCTGAAATGTATCTAAATTCTGGAGCAAACTCTAGTACACTAATAAACCATCAATTAAACTTTAAGTTATTAGTTATTAGTTTATGAATCAGTAAGTACATTTACTTTGTGTCCTAACAAAACTTTCTCAGTGCCCAATAAATGGCTAAGCATTCCTTTTCTGTGGTATTGTAATTTCGTTCGGCCGCATTTAAGAATCTACTTGCATAATATACTACCCTCACTCTGGTTTTTGCTTTCTGTAACAAAACTGTTCCTATTCTTGTATTTGAAGCATCTCATGCTAAGTAAAACTGCTTGCTAAATTCTGGATACACTAAGTTAGGATATCGGATTAATTTCTCTTTCAACTCCTGAAAAACCTCCTCTTGTTCTGCTTTCTATTCAAACTCTACCTCCTTCTTGGTTAATTCTGTCAGTGGTTTAGCTACAGTTGTGAAATTTTTGACCAATGGTCTATAGTATCCTATCATTCCTAAAAATCTTCTTACACCTTTCAGATTCTGTGGAGCAGGATATTCCACAATAGCTTTTATTTTCCCTTCTTGTATGCGCAATCCATCAGCACTGATCACATATCCTAAATATTCTAAAGATTTCCCCAGGAATTGACATTTCTTAATCTTTATCTTTAGTCCTGCCTGTCTTAATCGTTCTAAAACGATTTCTATTGTTCTGAAATGGCTCTCCATATCTTTGCTAAATATGATGACATCATCTAAATAGACAGACACATTCTCTATGTCTCCTAAGATCTGTAACATCAATCTTACAAAAGTCAATGGAGCTGATGTTAACCCAAATGGCATTACCTGAAATTCTAAGTGTTCTTTATGTGTGCTGAAGGCAGTTAATGGCTTAGATTCTTCGTCTAAAGGTACTTGCCAATATCCACTTAGTAGATCTAAGGATGAGAAGATCTTTGCTCCTCCTAATTGAGCCAAAACATCATTTATTACCGGCATGGGCATTCTATCAGGAACTGTGTTCGCATTCAACTTGCGATAATCAATCACTAATCTGTACCTTCCATCTTTCTTTGGAATTAACAAAACTTTAAAAATTATGAAGAGAAATAAAATGAACTTCACATTATACCTAATTATTATTCTCTTATCAATTATGCAAAGACCAACTCTAACCTCAAATGCAATCACAGGAAATCCGCCATATCAGAAACTAAGCCACGAAATGAAGCTCTGTCAGAGTAATGGATTCAATAAGGCCAACTCTTAATTAGCTGCATTGCATGTTTATGAGGATCTTGTTAAAGATGTAATTCGTGCACTTACCTTCATTACAGGAGGTTATATAGGCCAGGGCAAAGACAGCTGGGCTAAGAAGCCTTCGTTTGCTTATCCAATTAAACCGGTCTTTGTTTGCATGTTTTGTTATTCGATATGATGTAACTGGAATTATTATATATATTTGACTTTACAATCAGAGAAAGTAATGCTTTTAGTATGATTCATGCAGATAAAGTGTTTTATATTGTAATAAGAACACATTGAAATGACGAAGTTGAAATGGCATTCTTTACAAACTGATGATTCGACAGTACGAAGCAGCACCAATTACTGTATTAGTCAGGGTTAAAAGAATACCTTTTAACCCTGTTATTTGTAATGTATAAAGAAAACAACAATACGAAAATAGGCAACGTAATTTTATAGAAATTAATATATGCTATAAATCAGTGATCAATGATTTGAGGAAAAGTAAATGAAAAGATCTGTTGCAACAATATGAAAATGTATTGAACGTAAACAGTACTGTATATTCAAATTCCACAAAGAAATGTTATCATGAGATGTTATTAGTGGGAGTTGAACTGCAAATTATTACGCATTGGAACGATATTATTATTATTATTATTATTATTATTATTATTATTACTTGCTAAGATACAACCATAGTTGGAAAAACAGAATGCTAGGGCACCAGCCACCCGTTGAGATACTACCGCTAGAGAGTTATGGGGTCTTTTGACTGGCCAGACAGTACTACATTGGATCCTCCTCTCTGGTTACGGTTCATTTTCCCTTTGCCTACATACACACTGAATAGTCTGGCATATTCTTTACATATTCTCCTCTATCCTCATACACCTGACAACACAGATTACCAAACAATTCTTCATCACCCAAGGGGTTACTGCACTGTAATTGTTCAGTGCCACTTTCCTCTTGGTAGGGGTAGAAGAGACTCTTTAGCTATGGTAAGCAGCTCTTCTAGGAGAAGGACACTCCAAAATCAAACCACTGTTCTCTAGTCTTGGGTAGTGCCATAGCCTCTGTACCATGGCCTTTCACTGTCTTGGGTTAGAGTTCTCTTGCTTGAGGGTACACTCGAGCACACTCTCCTATCTTATTTCTCTTCCTCTTGTTTTGTTAAAGTTTTTATAGTTTATATAGGAGATATTTATTGTCGTTACTCTTCTTAGAATATTTTATTTTCCTTTTTTCCTTTCCGCACTGAGCTATTTTCCCTGTTGGAGCCCCTGGGCTTATAGCATACTGCTTTTCCAACTAGGGTTGTAGCTTAGTAAGTAATAATAATAATAATAATAATCTGAGGGCTCCAAAAGGAGAAAATAGCCCAGTGAGGAGAGGAAATAAGGAAGCTCTATGACTAAGTCATTCTTAGTTCTTGTTATAAATAATATCTTCAAATATCAATTAGTATTTTCAACTTAGAAAAAGACGATTCTTCAATCATGTGCACTCAACAATTGTTTAATACATTCCTAAAGGCAGGAGTCCATTGTAGTTTATGTAAAGAACTAGTGAAAGCGAAATCTCTTAATCATATATATACATGTGAATTGGTAGTTACGATGGATTATCCACTCTTTAAATTAAGATGTTATTTGAATTCCCTTTAAAAAGGGGAAAAGAAAGCTCTTCACTCGGTCTTTAAAGTGAGTAATATTATATGCGGTAAAAGCAGCAACGGATTCTGCTGATAGAGAGATAAATATTTAAACCCCGAATTATTTATTAATTATGTAGAAATACTTTTAGTTTGCGAACAGAAAGTTATAAAACGTTCTCAACAACCTGGTCTTGAAAGCCACAGCCTTCCCCGTAAAGAATATTTCATAGTTGATTTTTGAACACCAGTTCTTATGCAAAAGCCCTTTTAACATGGTTCAACCTCATCCTCTACTGTAGGTGCAGTTGCATAACATGCAGCTTTTGCTTTGAGAAGATGCACTGAATATCTCGGAATCTTTCCCAATTACTTTCAAGTTAGTTCGAACATATTTCGCATTTCACATTCGTTATCGTAAACAACCAGCAAAACTCAGATAGAATTGCTATTTCCCTCGCTGAGGTTTTCCCTCAGTCAGGTTGCCATTCAGAATTAGAATTGCAACTCTTCCATCAAGTAATATGATACGCCATTATCAAGAATTTGCAAGAGGCTAATGCCAGGATTCAATTATGCAAAAGAGCTTTTAGGATAATTGTATTGACCTTTTTCGCTGCCAGCGATATTTTGCGTTGTTATATATTTACTAGTGTACGTGACCCGTCAGAAATGACAGCTAAATATTAGGTATATATGTACACTAACGCTCATGCAGCCCCCTCTCACCAGGATATGACTACTCCCTCTCATCACTACCCGAGAGATGGAGAGAGCTGAACGTGACCGGAAAGAAATATCTCTCTATCTAGTTCTATCTATCTGTCTACCTACCTGTATATATATATATATATATATATATATATATATATATATATATATATATATATATATATATACACATCTAGAACCAGACAATTGCTCTTTGTAATATAAGGAAGATTCCACAAGCTATTTTGCTATCTTTAGAACATTTCTAAATGTGTTTCTTATTTGTAATGTTTTGGAAATGAGCCATAAATTGATATGCCTGAATTTATTGTGTATTTCGTTTGATTCTTTTTATCAACTTTCTAGTCAATTGTCAGTGTTTTATATATTTTGCAATCATTATATATATATATATATATATATATATATATATATATATATATATACAGTATATATATATATATATATATATATATATATATATATATATATATATATATATATATATATATATACAGATACATATACATACATACATACATATATAAGAGTGAAGATAACACACCATCTCGATTATTTAATTATTTATTTATCATTATTTCTTCCCCTTGAATAAACCCCTCGAGAGATTAGACCTATATGGTGGGTGGTCTTTTTTCTCCGATGTCACTTCGTTCGGCGACACTTCGTCCACGTCTTTTTGTCCAATATAGGCACCGTTGACTATAATCTAAGCTTTGGCTTATGTAATTTGTTGCAAGTTTCAAAACCACGACATTAAATAACTTTTGCTTTATATACAAAACGACATAAGAAAAATCAAATAATAACTTTGAATTCACAACCCAAAGGCATAAATTGTTTTCATTAGACTACAGGACTAAGCTTTAATTATTTCCCCTCTTGACGCCCTCTTCCTCACTTGGACATTAAAGCATTTAAGTATTTTTTTTTCGATTTTTTTAACGCTCTTGAGTTCTTTCAATAATCATTTCTTTTCATAAAAGTGGACCAGTGTTGTCTCATACATACACATGTTTACAAAGTGAAATATAATAGTTAATACTAAATGGAAACTAATGAAAAACGCTTGCCCGATGCTAAAATATAAAGTAATCACTAGTTTCCCCACCCCTACTACATGTATTAGTAGAAGAAGAGATGAAGGAGAAGAATAAAAGAGAGAGAGAGAGAGAGAGAGAGAGAGAGAGAGAGAGAGAGAGAGAGAGAGAGAGAGAGAGAGAGAGAGAGAATGAAGAGGAGAATCCAACAACAGACCAAAGAAGCCTGTTGCCGTTTTGCTGGATAACCGGGGGACGTCAGTGACAGGATACTCTCTTTCTATCCTGCCTGTCTCGGAACCCCAAACCGAGAGGTAGTCCTGAATCGGAAGACACCCAAGAGGAAGGATCCTCAACGGAGTCGATTTCTTAGGGCTTGACCCGACCCAGGACTCTCGGAAAACCCGAGTCTCTTTACTTTAGGTTATCCAGGAAGATACAGACATCACTGCCATTACTGGTCGGAAAATATTCTCCATTTAAGAAGACTCAAACATTTTATGCAAATTTTATAGATTTGTTGATAAATTCATAATTTCTTTCAAAGATTAATAATTAAGAATTTAGTTGCCTTTACTACTAATTATTATTACAGCTATTTATGAAATTTACATTTTTTTTTATCAAATAAATCAGTAATATGATGGGCAAGGAGAGGCACCCGAGGAGATACTACTGCTAGAGAGTCATTTGATACTGTGATGGCAAGATAGTACTACATTGGATCCCTCTCTGGTTAAAGCTCATTTTTCCTTTGCCTAATTTTCGAGTCTACACAATATTAATCTCTCCATTAACTTTTAAAGGACAAGACTGAATAACAATATTTTTTTATTCAAATTTGATTTGGAATGAAATAGTTTATTTTTAAAATCATTGATTAAAGATTGGGTGTTGATGTACTCTACATAAAATGAAGAGAATATAAATAGATGGAGAGAGTTGACTCGAGCGGCCGACCCTTCAATACAATGGGAATGATGAAGTTAAAGAAGAAGACAGTTACTTGAGTAGCTAAGCCAATCTATAGTCTATGCTTGAAACATTATTTACAAGAACAATATCATGTCGACCTTTCATTGGTCGGAAATTTAGTCTGAACATTGTGTCACTGAGATGTGCTTTAAATATGAAAGACTTCACACCCCCAACTTCAAAACTCATTTGTTAGGCCTATGAATACTTCCATTCCTTAACTTGAATATCCAGCCTAGAATATCCATCGAACAGTCACAAATAATTTCCAAGATATCACTATAACTGTTGTTTGTTCGTAACTATGACGTCTAAGTTTAAAAAAATAGTTATAGACCATGTTTGATATAATTCTTTGGACACTTCCATTTACAGTATGTGAAGTGTGAAGTGGATGATGAATGGAGAAGTATTGATTCAAAAACTCAATATAGAGACGACTGGCGAAATGAAACCGAGGCCCTTTGCGTTAATTGGCGTAGGAGATGATGATGATATATATATATATATATATATATATATATATATATATATATATATATATATATATATAATGAATTTTAATTAAAACTCTAAAATGTAAAATTAGTACACTGCTAATTCTTATTTATGAAAAGTAACTTCTCTAAAATAGTTTCTTCCTATCAAAAAAAAAAAAAAGAAAAAAAAAATATTCCTCAAAATCTCAAGCTGAGTCTAAATTCAGGGGAAATTTCGTAATCGTTTGTACACTAAAATATATCGTATTTGCTGCTACCAAAGAAACACAGGAGGAATATAAATGTTGGATTTTAGAATACTGAACAAAAGCAACAATGTTCCTGCTGACTGTAATGTCAGGTAGGCCTACAATACAATGCTCTATAGATGCAGGAGCTGTTATTTTATATAGATCTACAATGCAGCTCTTAAAACATATCGATGCTGGAGCTACACTTTAAGATAGGTCTACAATGCAAAGCTTAAGACATATAGATGCAGAATCTGCAATGTAGGATAGGTCTACAATGCAATGCTTAAAGCATATAGATAATTTAAAAGGAAAACATGACGGTGTTTTTATGCTTTGACATTACCGCACTTGAAGGATTACAGTCCTTTAGGCCTATGCAATACGAGCTGGCAGTTAACTGACATGAAAACTCGCTTGTTAATCCATTTTCTAATCTTGCTTCCTAGTTTGGCCCTTTTCCTTATTTCTTCATCTGTGGCTTTGATCTAACTGATTTTATTCTTTTATTAGCGTATTTAAATTGTCTATGGATAATTGAAACACTTAGGATTTCCTCTGTTCCTTTCATGTTGCCGCTTTTCTCCGAGCAACTTGCACACAAGCAAATTATCTCCTCGATTTCAAGGACAATAATGCTCATTCAATTAGTTATTCCACATAGATATGATTAAATCCCTTAGTTGAAATATATTAGTTTGATAAATGTAAAATTCATATTAGTTTTGGAATGGAATTTAAATTATGAGGCTCCTAAAATTAAAGTCACATAGAAATTTAAAATGTTGATATATCATGAAATTATTTTGAAGGTTCCTGCGCGTGGAAGTCATGTCATTCGTTG
>NW_027168481.1:657500-667500 GCF_036898095.1 Palaemon carinicauda | reverse complement strand
GCGTGTCCTCCTTACAGTCGGTCAGTGATCGGTCCGACGAAGCCTCGGCCTCTCCGTCTCCTTCGCAGAGGAGTGGGCAACAAGCCCCCAGTGTGATTGTTAGCCATAGTGTTCTCCCCGGTGAACCCAGTGTGAGGGAGGAACCAAGGGCTGGCCCCTCTGGAGAGAACGGAAGGACCGCGAGTGTTTCGGGCGAATCGGGCCACGTGGCAGGGGATCACGCTTTCTCAGAAGACCCGGTGTGGGGCAGTGTGGCGATCTCAGACTCCCCCCCGCCCTCGTGGGCCGGTGCGTCGGGTTCCCCCCCGCCAGAAGAAAACCACGCTAGAATTCGTCGCCCGAGTAGCGATGCCTTCGGGTGGAAGTTACCGAAGACTCCAGGGAGGTCACCGCTAAGGATGGACGTATCCCTGGGTCCCTGGCCTTCTAGCAGGGACAGAGTGGACTCGGTACCCTCGGTATCTACAGCAGTTCCCGAGGACTTTCTCCAGCACCCTGTCTCGGACGGTCGACGGCGAAGGGCCTCCCCCGCGCATCACTCGGGCAGTCGTTACGCGAGGAACGTGGCACCCTCGGACTCTTCGGAAGCAGACACATCCTCCGGGGGAGAACGCAGGGAGAAACGGCACCGTAATAGAGAGCGGACCGATAGTGATCGTTCCCGCTCCAGGTCGAGGTCGCGGCACAGTAGGAAGCGCCCACGCTCTCACTCCCGTAAGTACAAGAGGGAGGTCTCTCCCGGCGGCGGCGAATGGTTCTACGTCCCCTCAGGAGAGTCCAGGAAGCACCGCTCTCCAGACTCTCGGTCCAGTGAACGAGCCTCCAAGTTGTCACTGCCTACATACAACATGGAACCGCTCGACCGGCCACGCAAGAAGGACCTCACTCTCAGGCACAAGTCCTCGAGGCCTCCGGTTCACCCCGCCCGGCGGGAGGAAGCGCGCTTCCGAGAAGACAGCCCGACCAAACCAGCCCAGCTGGGTCGGGAGTTGAGCAGGAAGGACCGGTTTCCGGGGTCGGGTCTTCCCACCGGGACCGTGTCCTCCGCTTCCAGAGCCTTGGGCCAGTCGAAAGGCCTCCCGGAGTCGGTGGCACCCGCCCTACGGCGAGACCCAACCGTGTACGGTGCGCCCTACGGTTGCGGGACGTCCTCCCTGGGACCTAGTAGAGAGCGGCCAGTTTACCACCCAAGCACTGCTCCCCTCCGCCAAGCCGAGGCCTCGGTCGACGGAGGCGAGGCTTCCCCGTCGGAGGACTCCACCTACAGAAGAGTGGTAGGCCTCGTCAGAAGGATCCATGGAATTCCGGAACCCTCGGCGCCGAAGGTGAATGCCTGGAGGTCGAGCCTCTTGAGATATACGCACCGGGACGTCCTTCCGAAGTCCTCTCTGGCCCTGCCTCTCGCCCCAGACCTAGTACTGGGACAGGAGTACATCGACAACTTGGTGGCCAGCAGTGCGGAGGCCCCCAAGTCCCAGAGTGCCTCCAAACTCCTCCAGGGTCTTAAACTACAGGGCAAAGTTTATATCCCGGAAGGGCGGCGCCCAGGCCCCTGTAGAGTGGACCCAGCCGTGGATATCCTAGGACAAGGCGGCTCGGACGAAAGGGCCTGTTCAGCCCCTGTGTCCTTCTCGGCCTCTGAAGCCGGCATGATGGAGGAGATGTCGAGAGACATGATTAACGTCTCCTCATGGCTGGACTGGTGGGCCTCCGCGTTGGTTAATGTACAGGCCTCCACAGACCCCGACGACCCGGAACAACAAGGTCTCCTGTCAGACCCTCTCACCTCCGGGGGGAAAGCCCTCAAATTTATGGCGTATCAGGCACTCTCCTTGACGGCCAACTGGGTCCTTCGAAAGCGGGACACAGTGCTTTCCAAAGTGTCAAGAAAAATCCCGGACAGAGAGGCGCGAGTGATTCGCACCCTACCCCAAGGAGGCGAGTCCCTGTTTCCGTTGAAGGAATTAGAAGTGCTGATGGAGAAGGTGTCCAAGAGGAGAGAAACCAACGTCCCCAAGCAAACATCCTCCAGGAGGCCTCCTTATAGGAGGTCAGTCTCGGATAGTGCCGTGACCCCTCAGGCTATCCCCAGATCTTCGAGGAGGGACGCCCCCGCCTCCTCCTGGACATCAACTCCACAGCCCTCCCGCAGGGGAGCTACAGCTTCTGCCAGCTCCTTCAGGTCGGGTTACTCCGCCTCGAAAAGGGGCAGATCAGGCCGCCCCTCTAGGAGAAGGTAGAGGGAGAGGCCCCCTACTCCCGCCCAAGCCTCGGGTTGGGGGATGCCTCAGACCCTATTGGCAAGCATGGAAAACGCATGGGGCGGATGGTTGGACGGTGTCCGTCCTGAAAGAAGGCTACAGGATCCCCTTCATAGCGGATTCACCCCCTCTTATTCCAGCCACCCAAACAGAATGGTTAGCTCCCAGGGACCCGTTGAAAAGGGCCACCCTGCAAAAAGAAGTTTCCTCCATGTTGGAGAAGGGAGCCATGGAAGAAGTCCTTCTCCCAGGGCCAGGCTTCTACAGCCGCCTGTTCCTGGTGGAGAAAGCAACGGGGGGGGGGGGGGGTGGAGACCGGTGATAGACCTGTCGGCCCTCAACAAGTTCGTCAAGAAGACGGACTTCAAGATGGACACCCCAAAATCCGTCCTGATGTCCTTGAGGGAGAAAGATTTTATGATGACTGTCGACCTCAAGGACGCGTACTTCCAAATTCCGGTCCACCCGTCGAGTCGGAAGTTCCTCCGGGTGAAATGGGGCTCCCAGATCCTGCAGTTCCGGACCCTCTGCTTCGGACTGTCGACGGCCCCTCAAGTGTTCACGAGGGTCTTCGCGACAGTCTCAGTATGGGCTCACGAACGAGGTATCCGCCTCATCAGGTACCTGGACGACTGGTTGCTCCTTTCCAGTTCAAAGGCCCTCTTGGAAGAGCAAGGAAAGGACCTCCTCCGTTTCTGCAGGAGTCTGGGAATCATTATCAACCTGGAGAAATCGAACCTAACTCCATCCAACAAAATGGGGTACTTGGGGATGACGTTGGACACCGTGCAGGGGAAGGCCTTCCCCTCGGAAGACAGGATACAGAACCTCGTCAAGATCATTCAGCCGTTCCTGTCGGGGCTTCCCAGGAAAGCGAAAGACTGGCAGAGGCTGATAGGCCATCTGGTCTCATTAGAGAAGCTAGTCCCCCAAGGGAAGATACGGCTCAGACCCGTACAATGGAACCTCAAGGCTCTATGGTCCCAGACAGGCTCTCAGAAAACATCGATCCCAGTCCTTCCGGACACGAAAGCAGCCTTAAATTGGTGGCGATGCCAGTCGAACTCCCTCAAGGGGATGCCCCTCGGGTCCTGTCCCCCAGAGTTTCTCCTGTTCACGGACGCCTCCAGCCTAGGGTGGGGAGCCCACCTGCGGGAGGAAACAGCAAGCGGGACCTGGTCGGAGACCGAAAAGCAACTCCACATCAACGTCCTGGAGCTAAAAGCAGTACAAAAGGCATGTCTGCACTTTGCAAGTCGGTTGAAGGGAAACACCGTGGCCCTAATGTGCGACAACGCCACGGTGGTAGCCTACATCAAGAAACAAGGGGGCATGAAGTCGAAGGAACTGTGCGACCTCACCGTAAACATCCTGCACTGGGCGGACGAGCACCAGGTAACACTGCTAGCAAGGTTCATCCCCGGGAAAAGGAACGTGCTAGCCGACGGCCTCAGCAGGATAGGTCAGATAGTAGGGACGGAATGGTCCCTACAACCAGAAGTGGCCAGACTCATCCTTCAACGCTGGGGCTCCCCGGTGATAGACCTCTTCGCAACAAAGCTCAACGCCAAGTTACCGGTTTATTGCTCCCCGGTACCAGACGAAGGAGCAGCCCTAGAAGACGCCTTCCAGCACAGGTGGGACAACCTGGACGTTTATGCCTTTCCCCCCTTCACGCTGCTAAGGCAAGTGCTCAACAGAGTAAGAACCTCCCAAAACCTAAAGATGACTTTGGTAGCACCCTGGTGGCCGGAGAGAGAGTGGTTCGCGGATCTGAAGGACCTGGCAAGCCATCCGCCATGGCCTCTGCCCCCCAGGTCAGATCTACTGAGTCAACCGCACTTCCTCAAGTTTCACGACAACCCTCTCTATCTTCGCCTTCACGCCTGGAGACTATCGAGCGACTCCTGAAGAAGGAGGGGTACTCCTCCTCCACAGCTAAGAGGATGTCCCTATACCTAAGAAAATCCTCTACCGTAGTCTACCAGGCGAAGTGGGCCGCCTTTACGAAATGGTGCGCGACAAAACAAATAAGACCTCTTAAAGCCTCGGTCCCTGACATAGCTGATTTTCTCGTGTACCTTAGGGATAAAATAGGAATGTCAATCCCGGCTATTAAAGGAGTACGAGCAGCCTTAGGCCAAGTCTTTCTCCTGAAAGGCATCGACCTGGGGACCTCAAGACACATAGGGATGCTGATTAGAAGTTTCGAACAATCCTGTCCTCCCCAAGCAGAGTGCCCAGATGGGACCTGGCCAAGGTCCTGAAAATGTTGTGTCGTCCGCCCTTTGAACCACTCAGAGATATCGGGGACAAAGATCTCACCCTCAAGACAGTCTTTTTGCTAGCCTTAGCTTCGGCTAAGAGAGTAGGTGAGATCCACGGTCTCTCCTACGATGTGGCACACTCCAAAGGGTGGAAGGAGGTATCTTTCAAGTTCGTACCCTCCTTTGTAGCAAAGACTCAGAACCCAGCAGTCTGGGACCCGAGGTTTGAAGGTTTCTCAATTCCGGCCATCCCCAAGACAGGCAATACAGAAGACCTGAAGTTATGCCCAGTCAGGACGGTCAGGAAATACCTGGAAAGGATGGCCCATCTCCGTCCAGGTGCCAAGAACCTCTTCGTCTCTTCAGGCGTTAATAAGAAGCAAGTGTCCAAGAACACTATTTCCTTCTGGCTGAGACAAGTCATCACTAGGTCTTATGAAGAAGACAAGGTGGCAGTACCAGGCACTCCCCGTCCCCATGACATCAGAGGCCTGAGAAATATGGCAGTGGGGCAGATCCTGCAGGCCGGCACTTGGTCACACCAGTCGACCTTCACGGCCCACTACCTCAAAGACTACTCAAGAAAGTCTTTGGATGGATTCTCCATTGGGACAGTCATCGCCGCCCTCCAAGCTGTGTAGTGGCAGGCTGGAAGACGTCCCCAACAGTGAATAGACTCATCCCTACTTCTTCAGGAGAAGACTCAGTAGAGAAGATGTCAAGAGGTAAGCCTTAAATTATAAGCGTAAGGTTTCCGCTGCTACCCCCTATCCGCTCTCTGTACCCCCGCATTACGTAGCCCTCCAGGCACCATGTGCCTAACCGAGTGGCAGAATGGCTCTCCCGCCTCCTAAAGTATAAGTCTCCTAAGGAAGTAATTCGAGGTAAGTATTCGTGTTGGAACAAATCAAAAATTTTAAGTAATTTTTATTTTTCCGAACATACTTACCGAGAATTACTTCCGGGTAATGGCCCTCCCTTCCGTCCCCGAGTGCCATTCTTCCATTGCCGGGTCGGGCTAAACGGAGAACTTAATGAGATCCTAACCCGGGAAAAGCAGTGACCTGCCCTAATCCGGGCCGCAGGACTTATCTTGGCGGCGGGGGTAGAAACTATCGGGAGCGAGATAGGGGGGGTAGCGCGGGAAATCTTGGTCGAGATTGAGAGAGGTCAAGGACCCTCCTAAGGAAGTAATTCTTGGTAAGTATGTTAGGAAAAATGAAAATTACTTAAAATTTTTGATTTTTATATATATATATATGTATATATATATATATGTATATATATATATATATATATATATATATATGTATGTATGTATTTATAACCCTGTGTATATTATTTAGAAACGGAAATGTGTGTATATATATACATATATATATAATTATATATGTGTATATATATATATATATATATATATATATATATATATATATATATATATATATATATATATATATATATGTTTGTGTGTGTATGCATGTATATATATACATATATATATATGTTTATATGCATATATATATATACATATATATATATATATATATATATATACATATATATATATATATATATATATATATATATATATCTTGTGGAGTGAGGAGGTGCTGAAGAAGTGCTCTGTTGAAATTTAACAACAATAGTGGCAAGTAAAAAGTGAAAATCGTTAAGTTTATTATTTTACAACATCATTAAGTTATGTAAATTGGAATCGACGTCATTGGAATACTAAATAGAGCAAAATTACAAATTAATAGTTGATTACAACTAGGACACAGGTAAGAGCTACCAATTATGGTTTTCCCGACTCATTTGGACTTAAATATTGTGTAAACTACAAAAATGTTAGGAGCCATTAAGAAAATTATAAGGAAACCTCATAAAAAGTCTGAATCAGGAAAATCAGTTGAAGAAGAAACAAATTAATTTTTACAGATGATGAAGAATACATCAGTATATGATAATGACAATATGGAGGAAGGTGCCTGTGGAAGAAATGATGAATCAGCGATTGGATCGTTGGTTACCGTGGAATCTGATGACACTGAATTATGTCAGCACTGCAAGACTGTCGTTGCCAATGATGGAATTTGTTGTGATAAATGTCAAAAATGGTATCATTTTGAAAATGCATGTTCTGGATTAATAGAAAATTTATCACCAGCCCACAGAAGGCTATTGTGTAATGAACATATTTATTATGTGTAGGAATTGCACTTATAAGTTCAATGAGGATGCAGCAAACATACAAAGAAAATTATTGGATGAAGAAGTCGTAATGTCCATCATTTGGTTCAGGTCTTGATGAATAAAATAGAAGAAATGAAGGATAGCATGACAGAAATGAGAAATAAAGTGCAAGAAACAAGAAATGAGATGCAAGAATTAGAAAATGAAATGAAAGAATTAAAAAAGGAAAAGAAAAGGAATGAAGATGACATAGATCGGAATCATCTAACTGGTACATATGCTGAAAAGCTGAAATCAAAGAAAACATGAGGTTTCAGCAGTTAATAATAAGAAAACAATTATGACCAAATTAAAAGCCCAAGTTGAAAGCACTGCTGGAACAAAAGATGGCCACCTGAACATAAAATTTGCAGATAAACAGAACCTGGAGCAGGCAAAATCAGAATTGGAACAAGGTAATGTAAACAAGATCACTGTTACTGAAAAAGGAAAACTTAAACCGAAGATAAAACTAACAAATGTACCAGAAGATGATGATGATATTATTCAAAGTCTGAAGCTTAAGAACCAGTGGCTAAAAAGACACATTGTAGAAAATGATGATCTGACTATCATAATGCAAGAGAATTCAAGAATGGATAAACATAAACACTATATTATAAAATGTACACCTAAGATACGTAAAGCAATCTATGAAAATGGAGATAAACTTTGTACCACATATAGAATATGTAATGTTTACGACCATTACATGCCCTACCAGTGTTACAAATGCCAGGAATTTGGGCATAGTGCAGCAAATTGCAAGAATAAACAGTGCGCAGGAGAACATAAAGCGGGTCATTGCAGTGTTGTTGAAGTTAAATGCATAAATTGTGTGAGAAAGAACTATGATGACACAAAACATAAATCCTATGATAGAGTAAACTGTGAAGTTTATAAACAAGAAATAACAAGAGCCAGAAACAATACTGACCATGGCTTCGATTAAGAAAATATCATGTAATCTAATAAATATACAATCCATTGGCAATAAAACTCATATAATTAAGGAAGTCGTAAGTGATCAACATGTGGATATTTGCTTATTAACTGAAACTTGGTTGAGTGGTAATGTGAGTGACAGATCGAAAATAAATGAAAGGACACCTAAATCTTATAACTTTTATCATGAACCAAGAGAAAACAAAAGAGGTGGTGGCATTGGAATCTTAATTAAGAAATCATACAAAGTTACAGTAAGAAATCATCTCATAGTTAATTCATGTGAATATATGAATATTAGAATTTTATCTCGAAATGTAAATCTACAAATAGTTATACTCTATAGAGCACCGAGCAAAAGCAACATAATGTTTCTAGATGGATTTGATAACTTACTACAGTAGATACATTGAATGACAATCGAAATATAGTTATATGTGGTGATTTCAACCTACATCTAGATAAAAGAGTAGACCCATATGTCAATGAATTTAGAGAATTGATTGACAACCACGACCTTGAAAACATAGTGTCTGAACCAACAGCTCAGTCGAATCATATACTAGATCTAGTTATAGTAAACAAAAACAACAACATCATACTAAATATGGAGATTGAACCTGACTGCTCTATATCCCCAATGCATAAGTTAATGTCTTTTGAAATAGACGTTAGAAAAAATAATGCAATACAGAAGGAAATCACATACAGAATTAAGACTAACTTTGATCCAAAAGAGTTCATTGAACAAAGCCTAGAGGATATAAAAGGGATAACACCAGTCTGTAACTCTGAAAAAAATCACACCCTCGTAGAGAGACAATCCTGTATAAATTGCATTACTGATAGAAGTAAAACTATACTTGCAACTAATTATAATAATAGGTGCCCAGAAATAACAAAAACAATCACAATTAAAGAAAAATCGAACTGGTTTGATAATGAATTACATGAAGAGAAAAAAAGAAAAAGAAAAATGGAGGATAAATGGAAAAGAAATAAAAATAATGAAAACTGGCTATTTAGTTGATCACCTGAGAATCTTTAAAAATTCTTGTAGGTTAGAATTTCTATGTGTGAATAATTTTATGACTTTAATTTTGTTACTTTTTGAAAATATAATGAACCGTTTGTGTTCGAAATAGTACTGCAGTTTCGGTTTTATCGTGAGTAAAGGAGTTAGATTGTTTGACGTAAAAGGAGTATATAATCAAAATAAATTTTCGTAGTATCTTTGAAATTAATACGAAGACCGTATAAATACATACATGCATACTTTCACACACATTTAGGCTAATATATGCATATATAAACCACAAACACATATTTAGATATATGAATATATATATATATATATATATATATGCATATATATATATATATATATATATATATATATATATATATATGTATATATATATATATATATATATATATATATATATATATATATATATATATATATATATATATACAGTACGCACACACACACCTGAGTTCTTCGAGGATTTTGCATTGTATTTGTTTCTTTACCATGTTCGTCTGTAGACTAAGTTTGTCATATTTATTGCGTGTGTGGAGGAATGCATTTTTGAAGTAGGACTAAAAGCATATTCTTTTGGGACTCGCTTTATATACTCCCTATATTTGTCCATCTTCACTCATGGATTATCTTTCGTCTAATGGATCTTCCCTCTGGTTTGTCTACATTTCCTGTTTTGTCTATCGTTAATAAATCTGTTGAGAACTTTCAGATCCTCGACCGTTGTTCTTTGTTACGCAAACTCGCTTTCTAAGCCATTTTCTAATCTTTCTTTCTAGTTTTGCAACCCTTCCTTGACTCTCTTTATTACCTCATCTTTAATCTTACTGGTATTATTCGTTTATTAGCTATTTAAAGTGTCTAAATAAGCGTCTATACATGTATGAAACAACATTGGGATGTCCTCTGCTCCTTTCTTAATGCTCCTCTCCTCATTCAGAGCAACTTGCTTTGATCGTCTTAATTAGAGATTTCAGGGACAAAAAAAAAAAATATTATCAGCTATCACAATAAATATTATAAAATTCTCTTATAAGAATGTATTAATTTGTTAGATATATTATTCACATGAACTCTGGAATAAATTATGGATTTTGTTAGTTTGATTATAAACATTTCACATCCAAAATTTGAAATATCGATATATCTTGAATTTATTTTGGTGGGTGGAGTGCTTAAATTCACTCCAAAAAAAAGCTATATAACATATGTTGTTCCATGATCCTTTAATATGGGTGTAAACCCTTATT
>NW_027168481.1:635000-655000 GCF_036898095.1 Palaemon carinicauda | reverse complement strand
TCTTACTTATTATAAGCAACAGAGTTCTTTTCCTTCGGGAAAGTCCCCTCATGAAAAAAGACTCGTTACTTGGGGGTAATTATGCCCAGGACTACTTACCTAACATAAGTGACTGTTTTAAAGCCACAAGGCCGTGGTGATCAGAGGCGCTTCTTCAGTGCCTCCCTCTTGATCTTCTCCCCTTTACAGGCTCCTTCCAAGCCCTCCTCACTCCCTCCTCATCACCCATCCCTACCTAGTACCCGCACCATCTTATTCGTGACACTCTTATCATCTGGGTAATATTTACTCACCTGCCATTCTTCTTATTTCATCATTTCTCATCTTTCAAACAGTGATACTGCCATAATCAACCTTAACATTCTTATATCTGTTTTCTCAAGCTTTTCTTCCTCTTCTCTTCTTAAAGCCCAAGTTTCTGATTCTTTAAAACTTTGGTAATTTCACCTTAAAGAAATCGCTCTTTTCTGAGAAGGCCGAAGACCTGTTACACAATGATGGAGACGGATCAAGCACTTGGCTGGGTAGATCTATAGTAATGGCGTAACTGTCGTACAAACAAAGATTTCGCCAGTCAAAAAGAGTAATTTTGAATTGTATAGGACTTCTTATAGCACTTCTGTAGACATGCTCTTCGCACTCCCCAAGATAGATTAGTTCACCAACCTTTCAACTGGGCTCCACAAGTCACTAGAAGAGTTGGAATACCCCGGCCTACATAGCTGAGGATTATGAAATGTTAAGTGGGATATGATGAATGGAGAAGTATTGATTTAAAAGCTCAAAATAGAGACGACAGGCAAAATCTAACAAATCCCCTTTGTGTCAATAGGCGTTGGAGATGATGATGGTAGGACTTGTATTAGGAGTTGACGTCTTTTATGATAGCTTCGACTTCAACTAAACTGAATTCATTCATTGGCGCATTAAGCTCTTCATCAAATTTAGGTCTATAAATCAAATTATTCCCCTCGTATCTCCTATTTATGACCTCACTTTGCTTCCATGGAGATTTCATTAATATTTCTATGAGCGATTCTTACACCTTAGCCCCCTCCTGAACTCATAGCTTTGTCAGCCTCATTTACTTTCCTGTCTAAATATTCTCTCCAGTCATTCCTGGTTTTTATTTTGACCTCGCTATCGATACCAGAATACTTAGCATGATCTACCTAATAATTTTAATTACTTCCTCGAAATCTCTCAACAATCAATATCTGTCATTTTCTCCTTATTATAGAATCCCAAGTATTATTTGATATCCATGGCTTTCTCCTCGTAACCCCATGTCCCAAAACTTCACTACCAACTAACTGATATCTGTTCTTAATATTACGCCATTCTACATTAATTGTCTGCTCTTGGTCTCTCAAAGTCTCTAAGACTGCAAATCAATTCCTACATTCAATTGCAAATATTAATTTGTGCTCATCTTCCAGAAGCTTGGTTGTATCAAAGCTAGGTATTCTATTAACAACCAAGTTTCTACATTTATGTTATATGCTTTCAGTTTCAATTTCACTGTGGTAAGGAGGAGCTGGTGATCGCTATCAATATCTGCACTTTCATAGTTTCTTACATTCCTCCTTCTCTTTTTACTAATGGCGATGTGATCTTTTTTTCATTTTTTTAATTGCTATATACATACACACACACACACACACACACACACACATATATATATATATATATATATATATATATATATATATATATGTATATATGTATATATATTTATATATATACATATATATACATATATATACACATATATGTATAAATATATATATATATATATATATATATATATATATATATATATATATATATATATATATATAGTTTTGCCAATAGAAAGAAATATTAAACACCTTGATTTTTCGAGATCAATGCAGTATTACCAAGACTGTTGAGTACTTTTCTGTTTGTGAGGTTTTCATCTTCATACCTTATCACCAGTTTTAAAAATAAAGACAACAAACAATTATCAATTAAAACATTAGATAATGGTTGGTATTTGTTTACAAGAGCACACTCTCCATTTACTCCCAAATTATGCAGTCCTGCAGCTCTCTTCTTTTCGTACAGTAATTAGGAGGTTCTTTAAATGTTGGGAAAGCAAAAAATAGCAAGATATGTTGCAGGAGGGGAGGGTGGAGGGGAGGGAAGGGGGAGGGATTCGTGGAGGAGGTACTAATCAACCGGGAAACGATATCATCAACATAGTCAACAAACAGAAGTTCGTGACATAAGTGTACATTTGGTATATATTCAAAATATATACTAAATTAAAGATGGAGTAATTACTCAAAAGTGTCACTATTTGTGAAATGTATATTTTACAATAGGTAAATATTTTATATAAATCATAGTAAAGTTTTTTTTAAAGAAACTATTTTACGAATGACTGGGTTTCCCAGACAACGTTTGACTACGCTAACGCCATCTATTGACCACTGCCTAAGGATACCTGCCAATTTCCCGCCAATGAAAACAGTCATACGCTGCAATAATAGTCATTCTCGTAAAAAGTTTCTTTAAAAAGAAGACAAGATTTATTGTCAAGTATTACCAAATAGAATATACAAATCACAATTAGTGACACTTTTGAGTAATTGATCCATATTTTAAATTAGTATATATTTTGAATACAGTATATACCAAATGTCCGCTGACATCACGAACTTATCTGTGATTGACTCTGTTGACGATGTCGGTTCCAGGTCGCTTAGTACCTCCTCCACCAACCCTTCCCCCAACCACAACATGTGCTTTTTTTTTTTTCTTTTTTTTTTTTTTTGCATTTAAAGAACCTCCTAATTACTGTACAAAAAGAGGAGAGCTGTATGAATTCATAATTTTGGAGTAAATGGAGAGCGTGCTCTTGTAAACAAATAACTAATTAAAACTAAAAATTAGACGAAATTAAAAACCTAAAACCTTTAAAAATATAAAGATGAAATTGTAACTGAAGAACAAATGATAGATATAATAAATCGTAAGTAGAAACATATTAGGCTTACAAAACCAATAGATTTTACTTGATCGATATTGGGAATGAGATTGTAGCAAAGAATCATCATCGTCAGTGTGCTTTGGTAAATTCACCACATAGGCCTACCACCAGTATTTTATGATAGCTATTGTGTACATTTTGTTTTTGGTCGCATAAAATTCGTCCAAAAATATGAATTTGTCGTTGCCAGAATCCGTTTTCCGAGGTCAGGAAACCGTTGTTCTCTATTGACCAAACTTGCTTTCTAAGCCATTTTCTAATCCTTCTTTCTAGTTGTGCCACTCTTCTTTGGGCCTCTTTATTTCCTCATCTTTTCTTCTTATCTAACTGATTTTATTCTTTCATTAGCTTATCTAAAGTGTCTAACTGTCTATACATATCTGAAACACTTGGGATTTCCTCTGCTCCTTTCTTGTTGCTCCTCACTTTATTCAGAGGAACTTTTGCACACAACAAAATAACCCTTCGATATCTTCCGTTTTCTTTATCGTCCTCAATAGGTATTTTAGGACGAAAGATTCTTGTATAATCAGTTATGTATAATTATAGAAATGATTGAATCTTCTGAAAAATATGAATTAATTTGTTAAATATATCATTTAATCCAATGAAAAAAGGGAATTTCAAATTTGGGAGTTAAATCATAAAAAATTCACATAATAATTTTCAAAGTTAAGATATTGTAAACTTATTTTGAACTGTAGTGAACGTGAAACATGATAGCGATTATACGGGCCAACCAAGGGAAAGGCCCGTGCCAACAACAAGTGTTGGCTTTAATACCCCAACAACGATAGCTATGCTTGGGCTGTCTTGAGAGTGACCATTTTATTTTTGGTGTAAACCAACATTTTCTCGATCATTGCATTTAGAGTTATTTTGCAACAGGTGTCCATGGGACCTTTAAGTTCTATCTATTAAAGATTCAGACTGTAAAGTTGTATTTCCTTGAGCACAACAAAAATCTTTAGTATCTTGAAGAAAGTTTGATATTAATGTTATCCCGGTCTACCTGGAACTCAGTTGAGATAAACTTAGCTACCTATAGTTAACCTCTTGAGAGAAGAAGAATTGATTGGTAATTTCAGTGTTGTCAAGTGTACGAGGAAGGAGCAGAATGTGTAAAGAATATGCCAGACTATTGTGTATGTGTCGAGAAAGAGGTAATGAGCCGTAACCAGAGAGATGGATCGAATATAGTACTGTCTGGTTAGAATATAGGTGGTAACATAAACGTTTAACAGATTCTTAAGTTGGTAACGATACACCCTTGTTTATTCTCATTTTCGTAAAAAGATTCAATTATAACATCACTTACTTCCTGGTACTCTCGACGATGCATCATGCGTAAGACCTCGTGCGGAGGCTCCTTCAAGTAACCCCCTCTAGATCTACCTCTCCCCCCTTGGTCTACCCCTTTCCCTAGATCTACACCTTCCCCTAGATCTACCCCGTCTTCTAGGTCTACCCCTTTCTCTAGGTCTACTTCACCCTACGTCCACCCCTTCCTTTACGTCTACCCCTCCCCCTCGGTCTATCCCTTCCCCTAAATCTACCCCTTCCCATAAGTCTATCCCTTTCTCTAGGTCTACCCTTCCCCCTTGGTATACCTCTTACCCTAGGTCTACCCTTCCCCCTTGGTATACCTCTTACCCTAGGTCTACCCTTTTCTATAGATCTACCCCTTCTTCTAAGTCTACCCCTTCCTCTAGGTCTCCTCCTTCCTTTAGTTCTACCCAACACTCTTTTGTCTACACTTTCCCCTTGGTCTACCCTTTTAACTAGGTTTTCCACTTCCTCTAGGTCTACTCTTTCCTTAAGGTCCACCCTTCCCCTAGGTCTACCACTTCCCTAAGTTTACCCTTTATTCTAGTACTATCCCTTCCTGTAGGTGTACAGCTTCCCCTAAGTTTACCCCTTCCTCTAAGTTTAAAACCCCATTTGGTCTACTCCTTCTGCCTAGATCAACCCCTCCCCTAGGTCTCCCACTTCCATTTGGTCTACCCCTTTCCATAGGCTTTTGCCTCCCTTAGGTCTACCCCTTCCTCTATGTCTACCCCTCACCTAGGTGTACCCTTTCCTTTAGATGCATCCCTCCTACCTTGGTCTACCCCTTCCCCAAGGTCTACCCCTTTTTCTAGATCTACACCTTCCCTTAGGTCTAGGTCTACCTCCCCTTGGTCTAGTCCTTCCCCTAGGTCTACCCCTCCCCTAGGTCTACCCCTTCACCCAAGTGTACCCCTTCCCCTAGCTCTACCCCTTCCCTAGGTCTACCCTTCCCCTAGGTCTACAAGTCCTCTAGGTCTACCCCTCCCTTAGATCTACCCCCACAAGGTCTACTCCTTCCTCTAGGTCTTCACCTTCTATGTCTACCCTACCCCTCCCTCCTTGGTCTACCGCTTTTGGTCTACCCATAACCCCTAGGTCAACACCTCACATATTCGTACCCCTTCCTCTATGTCTACCCCTTTTTCTAGGTGTACCCCTAACTTAGGTCTATGTCTTCCTCTAGGTCTACCCCTTCCTCTAGGTTTACCTGTTGCAACTTGCTCTATCTCTCCCATAGGTCTACCCCATCCTTTAGTTCTACCCCTCCCTGAGGTCTACCCCTTCCTCTAGGTCTACCCCTTCCTCTGGTCTATCCCTTCCTCTAAGTCTACCCCATCCCAAATGACTACCCCTCCCCTAGGCCTACCTCGTTGTTTATCTAACCCCTCCTCCCTTCGCCTACTCTTTCCCCTAAGTCTATCCCTTCTTTTAATTCTACCCCTTCTCTGAGTCTACCTTCCCCTGGGTCTACCCCTTCCTCTAGGTATACCCGTCCTAAATTGGTCTACCTCTCCCCTAGGTCTACATCTCCCCTAGGTCTACATCTCCCCTAGGTCTACCCCATCCTTTAGGTCTACCCCTTCCCCTACGTCTACCTCTTCCTCTAGGTCTACCCCTTTCCCAAGGTCTACCCATTCCACATGGGTATCTCATCCTTTATGTCATCCCTCCTTCCTTGGTCTACTCGTTCCCCAAGGTCTAACCCTCCCCTAGATATACCCCTTCCTTTAGTTCTATCCCATCCATTAGTTCTACCCCTCCCCTAGGTTTACCCCTTTCACTAGGTCTACCCCTTCCCCAACGTCTACCCTTTCCCTATGGGTATCCCATCCATTATGTCACACCTCCTTCCTTGGTCTAATCCTCCCCCTAAGTCTACCCCTTCCCTAAGGTCTACCCCTATCCTAGGTATTACCCTCCCTCTAGGTATACCCCTCGCTCCTTGGTCTACCCATTCTCTCAAGTCTACTCCTCCCTTTGGTCTACCCTTTCCCCTATGTCTACCCCTTACTCTATGTCTACCCTTTTCCCAAGGTTTACTCATTCCCCTTTGGTATCCTATCCTTTATGTCACCCCTCCTTCCTTGGTGTACTCCTTCCCAAGGTCTACCCCTCCCCTAGGTGTACCCCTTCCCCTAGTTCTACCCCTTCCACTAGTTCTCACCTTTCCACTAGTTCTACCCCTCCCCTAGGTCTACCCTTTTCACTAGGTCTACCCCTTCCCCAAGGACTACCCCTTCCCTATGAGTATCCCAATACTTTATATCACACCTCCTCTTTGGTCTACCCCTTACCCTCTGTCTATCCCTTCCCCTAGGTCTACCCTTCTCCTAGGTATTACCCTTCCTCTAGGTCTACCCCTCGCTCCTTGGTCTACCCATTGCCCCAAGTCTACTCCTCCCTTTGGTCTACCCATTGCCCCAAGTCTACTCCTCCCTTTGGTTTACCCCTTCCCCTGTGTCTACCCCTTCTTCTAGGTCTTCTTCTTCTTTAGATTGCCCGGAGCTTCTCTCCGGACAGGGGCTTTTTGACGGTGCGTCTAGCCCCTATTCTAGGTCTACCCCTTTCCCAAGGTCTACCCATTCCCTATGGGTATCCCATCCATTATGTCATCCCTCTTCCCTTGGCCTACTCCTTCCCCTAGGTCTACCCCTGCCCTAGGGCTACCCCTTCCTCTAGTTCTATTCTTTCCCCTATGTCTACTCCTCCCCTAGGTCTACCCTTTTCACTAGGTCTACCCTTCCCCAAGGACTTCCCCTTCCCTATAGGTATTCCATCCTTTATATCACCCCTTCCTCTAAGTCTACCCCTTCCGTTAGTTCTACTCCTCCCCTAGGTCTACCCCTTCGTCTACGTCTACCCCCTCCTCTAGGTGTACCCATCCCTCTTGGTCTACCCACTATCCTAATCTACCCCTTCCTATAAGTCTATCCCTTCCACTAGGTCTACCCCTCTCCTTTGGTATACCCCTTCCCCTAGATCTACCCCTTGGTCTACCCCTCCCCAAGGTATTACCGTTTCTCAATGTCTACCCCTCGTTCCTAGGTCTACCCATTCCCCCAAGTCTACTCCTCCCTTAGATCTACCCTTTCCCCAAGGTCTACCCTTCCCCTAGGTTTATCCCTTCATATAGGTCTACCCCTTCCCATAGGTCAACCCCGCCTTTAGTTCTACTCCTCCCACGCCTTCCCTGAGCACTTATCCATTCTCATATTTCAAATTTTATTTTTAGCCTTAATTCAGTAATGGCGGACCTGATAAAGGAAACGATAATACAAAGAAGCTTGTAAAACGCCTTATTACAAGTAAGAAAATAGCTCAGTAAGAATCCCAACGAGAAGCTTACCAGTAATTGTTCCGAAAATAATTTTGGCACAATATTGAAAAACTTGTTTTTATTGTAGTCTTTAAGTTTCCTCTAAATGACTTTCATTGGAAATGCACTGAGAAATGTGTCTATGTTGTTCCCGTCGAACACATTGAGAAAATAACTTTTAAATAGAAAGCATTATTATTATATGTCTTGAGGAGAAATATATATATATATATATATATATATATATATATATATATAATTAATACAATAATGAAGATATGCAGTATTGGCAGTTTCCGTTTTATCTCTTTCCTAAGTTCCTCCATTGAGAGTGAGGCGTCCTTTTTCTTCTCGCTAAGTTCAATATCATTTATATCTGTTTTATTCAATTCTCAATGAAATAACTAGATTCAGTTCTGACTCGGAAACCTTTACAGTGAAAACATAAAATGGTTTGATGGATATCAACACTATACTGTAGATATAATAAAAATGTATAATAATAAATTTATTTTGTTATTCAAAACCACTCAAAGCAAAGATAAAATAATGATAATGTTAATAATTTCTAAAAAGTGGTAATAAATATAGTATTCGAAATTATTATTTGTTCTCCCTTCAAAGTCAGAGTAAAAAAGGCAACCACTCGTAGACCTTCACCATAGATATCACCTCTAGATACCGCGTTGGCCAATGTTAGGGCATACGTGAACACTGCAGCCGTCTTCCCCCGGTGAAAGGTCTATATATTTAGACCTTGGCTTAGTAGACATGTACAGTGGCTGCATGGCATTCAATGGAAATAATTGTCGCGCTCACAGTTTATCGCAAAACAGGTGGATGCCGCTTCGAGATTTACCTAGCCAATATTCAGATATGTTACACTGATTCCTCTAACATATAAATATTATTAGCTATTTATGCATATATACATTTATATTCACATATATGTATATATAAAATACATGCAATCCATATATATATATATATATATATATATATATATATATATATATATATATATATATATATATACATAAAGCAAAGTGTCCGGGTTTGTCCGCCCCTCCTGGCTATATTCTATAACTGACCGAGTTCTATTTATTCCCCCCCCCACACACACACATATATATATATATATATATATATATATATATATATATATATATATACATATATATATATATATATATATATATATATATATATATATATATATATATATATCCATTTATTATCTCTTTGAATACGTTTTCATATCTGCCATTGGTAACACTGCTGGGTATCTTCCTAAGTTCCTATCCAAGACTACCTGATGGTTTGGGGTTCCAAGACAGGGCAGGATAGAAAGACAGCATCCTGTCACTGACATCCCCCAGTTATTCAGCAAACAGCAGCAAGCTTTTTTTAGTAATCCACCTTTTTCTCTTCCTTTTCTTTTCATAATTAACTCCAACATATCCTTATCCTGCTCTTCTAATTCTACCTCATTATCATCATACCTTTTGTCTGATCTTTATGGCTATTACTTTGGCTCTCAGATTTTTCTTTAAGGAAAAAACACACACACACATACACAAAGCAGTTATTTAACAACTTACTGTTGGAAAGTATTGCTAATGCGAGGGAGGAAGGTATAAAAAAATAATTACTTTTTCTTGTGGGCTGCACATCAAATTAGTTGTGTAAATGGAAAGAACTGCCAGAGTATTTAATCACATCAGGAATTTTTCTTTTAATCACTTATTCATATTTTCCAGTTCAGCTGCTTCATCTGTTTATTTATTTATTTATTTATTTATTTATTTTTATTTTTGCGCATAAATTAATCTCGTATTCGAACTTCAGTTTTCCCATTATCTATTTTAATGCAATGAGACAAACAATAACAACCCCCCCCTACACACACACTCACTCACAAACACACACACACACACATATATATATATATATATATATATATATATATATATTTATATATATATATATACATATATATATATATATATATATATATATATATATATATATATATATATATATATATATGTATATATATATACGCACACACACACACACACACATATATATATATATATATATATATATATATATATATATATATATATATATATCACAACCAATACTAGTGCACTGCAGGACAAAAGCTTCAGACATGTCCCGCAAATTTTCTTATCTCGTCAATCAATCTTCTTGTCTTCATTCTTTTGCTTTTTTCACAATCTCTAGGGATCGATTGTATTATTCTCAATGTCCATCTATTGCGTGTCATTCTCTTTATACGTCCTGCCCATGTCCATTTCTTTTTCTTATTTGTTAGAATATTCTCTACTTTAGTTTCTTCTTAAATCTACGTTGCTCTTTTTCTGTCTCTTAGTGTTATTTCCATCATTATTCTTTCCATAGCTCTTTGAATTGTAACTAGCTTAACTCCCTACCTGGTAATCTGCCGTACTGTTGTTCGAGTTCCACTCAAGCTCAATTGTTTCATCTAGTGTTTGTGTTGTGCGCGATGTTGATTCCGAATCAGGTTGCGCGATGTTAGAATTCTTACTTTGTGCGGCAAAGTTGCAATAGCAGTGTTTCCAGTGTGTGATGCCGCCTATATAAATCCTCAACTTGCAGACGACAAATGCTTCAAGTGCCTGTCAGTCAGTGTGATGTCACGACCTTCTCAAGCTGCTAACAAGTCTGTGAATAACTAAGTACTGCGTAATTAGCAAATCTTTTCAAGTCATACGATTTGACTTTTAGAAATGATAAACTTTGAGAGAATTAGTGTGAGTATAATGTAATGTCAGACTTGTAATTCTAGACCAATGCTTAATAGTTACTTTGCCCACCAAACCTCATCTATATGAAATAATTTTCAGTAACCATTTGTGCTAATATGGGGACAAACTAGGGATAGGGCCTTTTCATGATCATGGGCTTTTGGATGGCAGAATACAGTATGTGAAGGGTGTCAGCCCATGAGCCTTAAACAATGTATGTTTCCTCTTAAACTCATTGATTATTGTATAGATATACCCTCACTTCACTTTATTGAATGTCACCAATACGGTTCAGAACACACACGATTCAAACGGTTCTGTAGGTCTATATTAGATTCTGGAAATGACATATTTAGATCCAATCTATGGTAGCCTTGTTAAACATCCCCATTACCCATTAATCATTTGTCGCTTCACTTTTTCAATTAGACTATTTGCATATTCCGTCGTACGAGTTTTGCAACAGCTTTTATATGCGGTGATCACCAGAAGAACCCTTTACATCTAATATACAAGTGTATTACGGAATCTGGTTCCAGTCATTATGAAAAAAAAATAAAAAAAAAAGATTCCAACTTGGTGGCACGATGTAGGACTATTCACACTGTGTAGCCGATGTGAAAATATTCCATCAATGTGCAGATTCTAATATGGGTTGCAGCATTTGCATCCTCGCCATCCTTTTGAGCCATTGCCTGGCTTAGGTGCTGAGCATATGGTTATGTGGCCAGTCTCTGAGGTATTATCCTGCAAGGTAGGGCATTATCACCGTCCCTTGGCTCTGCCATTCATGAGCAACCTTCCTAAGCCTGGATAATAAACAAGGGTTGACTTTATGGGCAATAACTGAATGATTATTTTTCTTTTGATTAGAATCAGATTCTTAGTTATTTTAGAAATGGTCATATGCGTGTGGCCTTACCTTACCTTATTACCTTATTCTATGTTTGGGTTCCCCCAAGTCCCTTAGCGTGAGGCACCTCATATATCCACTAGAGAGTTGCTTATGCATCTTCCGGTGTATTTTGCATCTTCCAGTCTAGGCTGGTCTGGGATGCAGCTTAGGTATTTATCGAGCTTATTCTTAAACACATCTACGCTCACTCCTGATATGATTCTTAGATGAGCTGGCAGCGCATTAAATAGTCACTGCATTATCGATGCTGGTGCATAGTGGATTAATGTCCCGTTTGCCTTCCTTAGTTTTTCTGGTATAGTTTTGAGCACTATTAATCTACCTTGGCTTGCTCTTTCTGATATTATTAGCTCCATGATGTTTTCAGTAATTCCTTCTATTTGTTTCCATGCTTGTATTATCATGTAGCATTTTCTTCTCCTTTCTAGACAGTATAATTTTAAAAATTGCAGTCTTCCCCAGTCTTCAAGGTCCTTAACTCTTTCTATTTTAACAGTAAAGAACCTTTGTACACTCTCTATTTGTGTAATATCCTTTCGGTAATGTGGGTACCATATCACATTGCAGTAATCGAGTGTACTACGTAGATAAGTTTTTTACAGCATAATCATGTGTTCAGCTTTTCTTGTTTTAAAGTGTCTGAATAGCATTCCCATTTTTGCTTTACATTTAGCCAACAGTGTTGCTATTTGGTCGTTGCATAACATGTTCTTTTTTAACATTACAACAAGGTCTTTAATTGCTTCCTTGTTTGTGATTGTCTCGTTATTAGGTCCCAAGTATGCATATACCATTCTTTCTCTGTTTCCATGATTTATTGATTCGAATTTATCGGAGTTAGATACCATCCTATTTATCTCCACCCATTCATATATTTTGTTTAGATCTCTTTGTAATGAGTTTCTAGCTTCATCACAAGTAATTTCTCTACTTATTCTTGTGTCATCAGCGAAACTTCTCACTACAGAGTCGTTAACATTACAGTGTATGTCTGAGATCATAATAACAAACAGCAGTGCAGCTAATACCGTACCCTGTGGCACGCCAGATATTACCTGAGCTTCATCTGATTTCTCGTCATTTGCAGCCACTATCTGTTTTCTGTTTTGTAGAAATTCTTTTATCCATTTTCCTATCTTTCCCTTTATATTATGCTTTATCATTTTTTCTCTAATATATTATGGTCTACCTTGTCAAGGGCTTTTGCAGAATCTAGGTATACCACATCTGTGTCTTTTTAATTTATCATATTTTTATATATGTTTTCATAGTGTGCTATCAGTTGAGTTTGTGTACTTTTTCAGGGCACAAAACCATGTTAACCTATATTAGATAAATTATTTTTAACCAAATGATTCATTATTTTCTTTTTTATTACCCTTTTATACACTTTCATAATATGTGATGTTAGACTAACTGGTCTATAATTGCTTGCCTCTAGTCTTGATCCACTTTTGAAAATAGGGGTTATATATGTTAAACTATGTTTAATATATATCTTGCTCATATCCACACTTTGTCTTAGCAGTATTTTAAGCGGCTTCACGATAGTGTGTGAGTTTTTTTCTAACAAAATCGCTGGAACGCCATCTGGCCCGGCCGCTGATCCATTTTTAATTTTGCTTATAGCCTGCACAATATCTTCTTTATCAATACCTATATCCGTTAGATATTCACTATCTTCTTCTCTCATTTCTGTTTCATTATTCTCATTCGCAATTCTTGGCGTGAATTCACTCTTATATTTTTCTGCTTATATGTTGCATATTTCGTTAACTGTCCTTCCATTTTTAGAGGACCTATTTCTAATCTCCCTTTATTCATCTTTTTTGCATAGGAGTAAAGTTCTTTTGGGGTTTTTCTTGATATTTTGAAGTGTCCTTTCTTCAAAGTCCCTTTTTTAATTTTCTTTCGATCGTATAATCTTTTTTCCTGCATTTTCTATCTTACTTTTTATTTCCATCATTTTCAATACATTTTTTTCTTTTGCAAGATTTTTCTTCCACTTCCTAATTTTCTGAAATAAGATCCTTCTGTCTCTTGGTATGCATGTCTCATGTTTATATTTTTTTTTTTTGGAACATATTTCTCAACAATTTTCTTCAGTATTTTGTACAATATCTCTGTATCTACCTGTATATTATCACTTACTAATGCATTTTTCCAATCTTTGTTCAATTCTTCATTCATTTCTGACCATTTTATATTTTCCATATCCTTCCCATCTTTTTGTGTTTTGTTTATCTCCACGTTCACTGCTTTAGAATGGACTATTAATTCTATGACATTGTGGTCTGAAATTCCCCTGTTATACACTATTATTTCTTTAACATAATTCACCTCATTCACAAATACTAAATCTAGGACATTGTCCTTTCTTGTTGGAATTTGGTTTATTTGTTGCATATTATGTTCCAATAGCATATCTTGAAGCTTTTCAAACTGTCTCTTATCTTCTGCGCTACTAATACTCTCTTTTTCATACGTATATATACAACCACTTTCTTCCATCCGTTCTTTCCAGTACACGAAAGGAAAGTTAAAATCTCCGGAAAGGAGTATATTCCAGTCTTTATGGTTCCTACATATATCTATTTTTTCTATTATTATGTCAAACTCCTTAGTATTTGGGGGTCTGTAAACTACAATATTCACTAGTTTTTCTTATTCAAATTCTACCGCAATCAATTCAAATTCTGTGTTGCTGTATTTTTCACAGACTTTTCCTTGATTTATGTCTCTTCCATATATTGCGGTTCCCCCTTGATTCCTATTTGTTCTGTCTGATCTATATGTTTGGAAACCCTTTATCTGGTCGTCACTGCCAGTCTCTTGGGAATACCATATTTCACTTATATTTGATATATCTATTTTTTCAATTTGGGTTAGTTCTTCTAAGAACTCTATTTTCCTTTTAGAGTTACTCGTGACTAAACCCTGTGCGTTCATCACTATTATGGTTTCTGTTTCATTCCCATTTTTTAATATTGGTAATAATATGGATTCTCCCATGTTTCCTTCCTGTCCTGTTATGATGTTCTTTTCTTCATTTCCAGGAATTCTGCCATTAAAAAATCCAACTTTTCTATTATATTTGCTCTTTCACCTTCATATTTATTTGTATGTGTATACCTGCAATTATCCCCATATCAGCACCAACCTCTGGCATTATAGATGCATTCTTTGTAGTTGGGCTCTAAATGTGCATATTTGGGTTGAAAGGCATCATATCTTGGGGCCTTTTTTGCAGAGAGAGAGAGAGAGAGAGAGAGAGAGAGAGAGAGAGAGAGAGAGAGAGAGAGAGAGAGAGAGAGAGAGAGAGAGAATCATGAAATCTTAGATTGCTAATCTATTAAGAAGGACCCAAGCGAAGAACGCGGATGGCAGTAACTCAATTAGGTCTTATATGTTGACCCTTTATTTTACTTTCAGATCTTTCTTGCATAGTTTTTGTATGATGAAGGATTTTGTCCTTTGCCAGTCGATGGTTAAAGCGGGGATTAGTGACGGAGCTACCTGTCAAAAGAGAGTAGACTGTCGTAGCCACCTATCAAAATAGACGCACTATCATAGCCTCTTGTAAAAATAGACGCAAACTGTCGTAGCAACCTATCAAAATAGACATATACTGTCATAGCCACCAATCAAAATAGACGTAGACTGTCTTAGCTCCACTCTTAGAAATTTCCTAAACGATTCATTTCTTTTATTTAAAATTCCTGTGGTGGAACTTGTGTGATATTGAACATATTCAGTGCGAAATAATAATGTTATAAGATTCTCCTCACGATATTGCCGCGTCTACGTGTTGAGTTATTGTAAGTAGCTGACATATAATGCCATGAATGATTGGGAGTTAGGTAAGTACTAAGTGATTTTATGCAAATTGCACACGTACTCAGTGGAGCCTTTTTCATAAGGGCTGATGGGCTGCCGAATCTAGACCCGTGGCCATAGTAGAAGTGGGTGATAGCAGTAATTTGGATAGAAATAGTACGAAAGAAAATCAATAGATAAAACTAAAGTCAAGAAATATGAATAAAATTTGTCTTGGAATGTTACATATGATTTATTTTGGAAGAAAAATGTCACTTTACATAAATGAGAATAATCACGGCGATTTAACTGGTGATAATTATGGTACACTCTAAAAAATTAAGGGTATAAAAGGGGTAGAAAAAGGGTATTTCTAGTGGTTAAAATAGCATACCCTATCGGGGTATATAAGAACTATAATATACCCTTTACAATATACCCATATTAAGGGTATAACATATACTTGAGATACCCTTCCTTAGGAGTATATCGCAGGTAAAAAATATCCCTTTACAGGGTATTCAATACGATATAAATACCCGGGTATATTAATTATAATTATATAACTTATCCAGTATATATCATAATCATTCAAGTTTGGTTTATCAATTTATTATTTCCATTACACTTGAAAATCAAAAGTATATATATATATATATATATATATATATATATATATATATATATATATTGGTATATATATATATATATATATATATATATATATATATATATATATATATATATATATATATATATATATATATATATATATATATATATATATATATATATATATAATTTTGAAGTAAGTTTATATTGTTGCCAAAAGTCACTTGATTAAACATTCTCAGTTATAATATATACTGAGGCTAGAGGACTGCAATTTAGTATATTTAATGATTGGAGGCTGTATGATGAGCATACCAGTTTGCAGCCCTCTAGCCTCAGTAGTTTTCAAGATCTGAGGGCGGACAGGAAAAGGGCGGACGGACAGACAAATTGCCATCTCAGTAGTTTTCATTTACAAAAAACAAAGTCAGTATAATACCTGTATACATATTATCATCAATTTAAATTCATAACATAAGGAAAAGCAACCACATATAGACTCATTATAATGCCTTGCCAATTTTTTTTGCCCATGTACAAACAGAAGAGGGTAATTTGCAGTTATGTTGAAATATATAAGATTCTAAGAATAACAAAGTTTTTTTCAACTGGTTTTGGACATTCCAATGAAACCTGGAGTTTTGCCTTGAGAAAAAAAAAAAAAAAAAAACAGCCGCCATTGATGTGAAGCTGATATTCTCCTCTTCGAAAGGTGAGGACTGGGAGCTGGACATTTTATATCCTGGAAAGGAGTATCAGAGGCTGTGTAAACTGACCAGAGTTATATATACATTGGGAAAAGATAATTTTAGCAAGATATTTTAATGCATTAATACTATTTAAGTGAATGCATTGATTGACGCCTTTTAACAGGGAAGCGTGCAGGGATATAAGTTAATACTGTGTAAGGTAATCACTAGTTTTTGTTGCTTTTCTGGTGTCTAGCAGAAATAATTTTTAGGGTGAAAGTATATTTCGACATGTTATATACAAAAAATGACAACATATATGTATAATGCCGTATAGCAACAATAATAATACTATGTATTCTAATAACAGTGGGTTACCTCTTGTGAATGAGCTAGAACATATTCCTCACTCTCTCTAAAGAGTGATGGCAGAAGCTGCAAAGCAAACCGAACGCAGAAAACTGTGAAAAGAAAATATTTGTTAGTGTGTGCCTGAATACATATATATATATATATATATATATATATATATATATATATATATATATATATATATATAATTATATATATAGAAAAGAAAAGGAAAAAATATCATGCATAATACTTAACTGTTTGCTACCGCAAGTCAAACTTTTTCAATTTGATAAAATTCTGGTGGAAAACAAATGTAAAATCAGTTTTTTTCTCTTTTCTGAAACCTCGAAATTATCATACAAAAGCGTACGATACCCAAGATATGTATCGTACATCGTACTGGACCCAAAATAATCGTACATATACGATAATTATCGTACGAATGGCAACGCTGAATGCGAGGCGAGAGAGAGAGGACTCGTGTCTACTCTCAGGTGTCGTACCTAGTGACGTCACATTAATAACGGCTATCCGAGCGAAAGCTGCGCCTAGGTTGACCTGTAAGATTCTATTCCCCTCCCCATAATGTCGTATGTGCAATACATTCACCAAGAGCAATTTCTTATATATATATATATATATATATATATATATATATATATATATATATATATATATATATATATTAATTGAATTATTATAACTAAAATAGTACTTATATTTCGTTACTAAAGTCTACTGACGAGTAGTATGTCAAAAGGCTTCGTCTCTGTTTTAACCATTTTTTCAGTGCAAACCACACCACACGTAGGTATATGCTATTTAGAATCATTGTAAAAACGAGATAAAATAATGTAAGTGTCATTCTAGAATAGTTGTGGTTCTTTCACCATGGTTATGACATGCAACAGAGACGTACATATACGCTTATTCGTATGGTAAACGGCGTTTTTCTTTCAAGTCAGAGTTAGCAGTATATATACATATTGGGGACTACTGATGCTTGCATTGATGGACAGTTAGTGTTCTTACCTTGGTCAGCAGTTACTAACAGTTGAAATGCAGTGTAGATATTATATTCCTGATAACGATAATTTGAGGTTACAGCTTACGGCAATTTATCTTCACTGCAGAGCACATCAGAGTCAACACACCACTGATATTTCCCGCCAAATTCCCGGGCTCTCGAAGAGTCTCGAGACGGCAACAATACAAATTGCCAAGTACTGCATTTTGTAGTAGGAACTTGCTTCAAAACTATCCATAACTCCAAACCAATATGTTGTTAGTAACTTTTTTGGTGCATTACACTATCAGTGTAACAATATGAAGATTTAATACAGAATAAAAGTTCATTTCATGACATGATCACACAAATTTATCAAGCCCATTTTGAGACAAAGTATAAAAGAGGGTATATTATTCACAAAAAATACCCTGCCTCCTGATGTAGAGGGGTATTTTAGAGCCTTGGGGTGTTTTACGTGTATATATACCTCAGCTCCAGCGTTATACCCTTTCTATACCTTGAACTTTTTACAGTGTACTCAGTACTGTTGAGCTAACTCTATTTCGTTGATTTCTTTTAAATTGAATCATTTGACTTTTTCAAAATACTTCGCTTTATACCATCACCTTCCCTATCATCGAGGTTTCTTTGAAAATTCCATACGGGACATTCTTGTTCCATTGGATATGGTGACCTATTGGAAAAGTCCTTGTCTGCCGATCTGTCGGACTAAGATTCCAGTCTCACTCGAGCTCGATAGTTTCTTGCAGTGTTGCAACCTCACAATCATTGTGAGCTAAGGATGGGGGTTTTGGGGAGCCTAAAGGACTACCTGCTGAGTCATCAGCAGCCTTTGCCTGGCCCTCCCTGGTCCTAGCTTGGTTGGAGAGGGGCCTTGGATGCTGATCCAATGTATATATGGTTAGTCTCCAGGGTATTGTCACTGTCCCTTGCCCCTGCTATTCATGAGTGGCCTTTAAAAGCTTTTAAAGCCAAACTAGTACATTTCGTTTTTCAGTTAAAGTTTATTCTTTAGCAGCTTTTTCTAGAACTCCATTCTTTAAAGCAAGTAAGCTTCCTTTTATAAAGTTTCATGTTTGAAATATTTTTGTTTTCCATTCAGTTAGATCTTGGCTCTATCTACTTATATTCATCCAGGTTCCTTTGCGTAATGATATAAATAAGGCCTTGTGTTCCCCAGGCTATAAGTAAATGTAGGCCCGACCCTCAGAATACTTGTAACCTAAATGTTTTACTTCATTATATATTAGAGAAAGTAAATCATAATGTAAGCGGCTCTATCACCACGTTGGGATAGTTTAAGGCAAGCTTCTAAGGATCTGCAAACATTCTTTAAAAAGTAACTGTCAATTCATTGTGATGCACATTTTGATATATAGAGGACTGGCTGGTTTTAAATACTCCATAGTATACTATACAGTTTATCTTTTAGTCAGAATGTGCGATCATGTGTACCAATTTTAGACGATAAAAGTGGACACTGAAGGTGAACAATGTGTTTAACACCTGTGTATTTGAAAGAAGATTTTTTTCTTTAAATTCCTCTACCCATAATGGGCAATAACTTCTGTAAATTTCTATACCCATAATGGGCAATAACTTCTTTGAATTCCTATACCCATAATGGGAAATAACTTCTTTGAATTCCTATACCCATAATGGGCAATAACATGGTATTAGGTAAACCAGATAATTAGCGGGAACTGAGTGCACTTTTAGAAAAAAAAAAATACACCGCTAAAAATGTCTTGGAAATGTCTCATAATTGACATAGTAAGAGGGCTTTTTCATATCTCCTTCATATCTATCCGTGCCCTCTAAAACGTCAAGATGTCTCCTATTATTTGTATTGACCCGGCCAAGATATCTTCCATCCCTTTGAATGGTCAATACTAAAAGTATTTCTAATATTATTACTTTTACCGTATTTGCAAGATATAGATATGTTTAATACTTTCATATCACTAAAAGAATAAAACTTTAATTCTCAAAGGTGACTGGAACAGAGAATCATTCATTTATTTTATTGATAAATCATTTCAAATATTCCTATCCACTCCTGAGTGGTAGTACAAGCTTAGAATATTCATTAAAAACTCAGCCGGAGAATAATTACATTACTAAGAA
>NW_027168481.1:627500-630000 GCF_036898095.1 Palaemon carinicauda | reverse complement strand
TCAACGGAGTCGATTTCTTAGGGCTTGACCCGACCCAGGACTCTCGGAAAACCCGAGTCTCTTTACTTTAGGTTATCCAGGAAGATACAGACATCACTGCCATTACTGGTCGGAAAATATTTTCCATTTAAGATAACTCAAACATTTTATGCAAATCTTATAGATTTGTTGATAAATTCATAATTTCTTTCAAAGATTAATAATTAAGAATTTAGTTGCCTTTACTACTAATTATTATTACCGCTATTTATGAAATTTACATTTTTTATTTATCAAATAAATCAGTGACATGATGGGCAAGGAGAGGCACCCGATGAGATACTACTGCTAGAGAGTCATTTGGTACTGTGATGGCAAGATAGTACTACATTGGATCCCTCTCTGGTTAAAGCTCATTTTTCCTTTGCCCAATTTTCGAGTCAACACAATATTAATCTCTCCATTAACTTTTAAAGGCCAAGACTGAATAACAATTTTTTTTATTCAAATTTGATTTGGAATAAAATAGTTTATTTTTAAAATCATTGATTAAAGATTTGGTGTTGATGCACTCTACAAAAAATGAAGAGAATATAAATAGATGGAGAGAGTTGACTCGAGCGGCCGACCCTTCAATACAATGGGAATGATGAAGTTGAAAGAAGAAGACAGTTACTTAAGTAGCTAAGCTAATCTATAGTCTATTCTTAAAACATTATTTACAAGAACAATATCATGTCGACCTTTCATTGGTCGGAAATTTAGTCTGAACATTGTGTCACTGAGATTTGCTTTAGATATGAAAGACTTCACACCCCCAACTTCAAAACTCATTTGTTAGGCCTATGAATACTTCCATTCCTTAACTTGAATATCCAGCCTAGAATATCCATCGAACAGTCACAAATAATTTCCAAGATATCACTATAACTGTTGTTTGTTCGTAACTATGACGTCTAAGTTTAAAAAAATAGTTATAGACCATGTTTGATATAATTCTTTGGACACTTCCATTTACAGTATGTGAAGTGTGAAGTGGATGATGAATGGAGAAGTATTGATTCAAAAACTCAATATAGAGACGACTGGCGAAATGAAACCGAGGCCCTTTGCGTTAATTGGCGTAGGGGATGTTGATGATATATATAATGAATTTCTAATTAAAACTCTAAAATGTAAAATTAGTAAACTGCTAATACTTATTTATGAAAAGTAACTTCTCTGAAATAGTTTCTTCCTATCAAAAAAAAAAGAAAAAAAAATAGTCCTCAAAATCTCAAGCTGAGTCTAAATTCAGGGGAAATTGCGTTATCGTTTGTACACTAAAATAGATCGTATTTGCTGCTACCAAAGAAACACAGGAGGAATATAAATGTTGGATATTAGAATACTGAACAAAAGTAACAATGTTCCTGCTGACTGTAATGTCAGGCAGGCCTACAATACAATGCTCTATAGATGCAGGAGCTGTTATTTTATATAGATCTACAATGCAGCTCTTAAAACATATCGATGCTGGAGCTACACTTTAAGATAGGTCTACAATGCAACGCTTAAGACATATAGATGCAGAATCTGCAATGTAGGATAGGTCTACAATGCAATGCTTAAAGCATATAGATAATTTAAAAGGAAAACATGACGGTGTTTTTATGCTTTGACATCACCGCACTTGAAGGATTACAGTCTTTTAGGCCTATGCAATACGAGCTGGCGGTTAACTGACTTATGAAAACTCGCTTATTAATCCATTTTCTAATCTTGCTTCCTAGTTGGCCCTTTTCCTTATTTCTTCATCTGTGGCTTTGATCTAACTGATTTTATTCTTTTATTAGCGTATTTAAATTGTCTATGGATAATTGAAACACTTAGGATTTCCTCTGTTCCTTTCATGTAGCCGCTTCTCTCACTCCGAGCAACTTGCACACAAGCAAATTATCTCCTCGATTTCAAGGACAAAAATGCTCATACAATTAGTTATCCCATATAGAAATGATTAAATCCCTTAGTTGAAATATATTATTTTGATAAATGTAAAATTCATATTAGTTTTGGAATGGAATTTAAATTATGAGGCTCTTAAAATTAAAGTCACATAAAAATTTGAAATGTCGATATATCATGAAATTATTTCGATGGTTCCTGCGCGTGGAAGTCATGTCATTCGTTGATCCATCCCTTGTGTTAATATTAATTTTTATATCAATCATTAGCATTAGTAATAAATCCTGCTATTATTGATAGCATTAAACTGTTATAGTGATCTTAGGCCTTATTGTTCTTCTTCTTCTTCTTCTTCTTCTTCTTCTATCTGTTGATGGACCTTGATGCTTATGGAGGTGTAGACCCAAATGGTATTTTTCCTTTGTTTTTTTTATAAAGACAGCAGATTTCGTAGCTCCAAAGTTATCTGTTATTTTGCGCAAGTTAGCAAGAAGAGGAGCTTTAAGCATTTGTTGGAGAATTGGTAATGTTTCTCCTGTATGTAAATGTGTTTGTGGTAGCTCAAGTCCCACTGATT
>NW_027168481.1:592500-620000 GCF_036898095.1 Palaemon carinicauda | reverse complement strand
ATCTGCTCCAGTTTTCACAACATCGGCACAACAGAACGAAGGAATACATCAGCAACAGGTGTAAGTAAGCTAAGGGTATTCAAAGAGGTAAGTCAGAGTGATTATATGAGAATAATAAAGAAAGTAAAAAAAAAAAACCTACTGCGGAAATGACCCATTTCCAATTAACGATGTAAAAGATGCAGAAAATTTCACCAGACTACAAGAGACCTATTGAAACATGGTAAATATGAGTCTAACACAGGCAGTTTTCCCTGATTGTGAAAAAGTTGCAGGTATCAAGCCTGTGTATAAAGGGAAAGGTGATGCAGACAATTTAAGTTCATATAGGCCAATATCAAATCTGTCATATTTTTCGAAAATTATTGAAACTGCTGTACACGAACAAACCTGGAAACATCTGAAAAAATCTAATGCCATACCTGATGAATCAGCATACAGAGAAAATCAGTCCACAGAAACAACAGTGATAGCGATTAAAAATGACATAACAGAAATTACAACTAATGGTAAGTGTTGCATTCTTGTGATGCTCGATATAAGTGCAGCATTTTATACTGTAGAACATACATATCTGATGGAAGACCTTAAAGCTGTATGCATCGTAGAACGAGCTTATGACTGGTTTGTGAGTTATCTCGAAAACCGCAAAGTTAAAGTAGTAATATCAAATGTTGAATCTGAGACAAGAAAACTAACCAAAGGGGTGCCTCAAGGGAGTGTACTAGGTCCTCTCCTGTTTGAAATTTACACGATTGAACTGGCAAATATACTTGAAACTCACAGAGTTAATATACGCTGATGATACACAATTTTATTTCCCAATAGAATCAGTTGACGAAGCAAAAAGAAAGATACATGAAATAATGAATGACATTAAGGCTTGGATGTTAACATAAAAGTTCAAGCTCAATGAAGATAAAAGTGAATGTATTATTTTTGGAAATGAAAAAGATATAAAAAGAATTGAATGCTTCCAAAGAATTGAAATAGGTCAATCGATCATTGACCTAAAGAAATCGGTCAGAACTCTTGGAGTAATCATGGATGATAGACTGACAATGAATGAACATATAAATAATATGGTAAGAAATTGTAACTATCATATTAGAAACATAGCATATATTAGTAAATACTTAGATGAAAAATCTATGGCCATACTCATTATTCACCACATATTTTCAAGAGTTGATTACTGCAACTCACTGTTCTATGGCTTACCAAATTATCAGCTGAAGAAAATTAAGAGAGTACAAAACAGAGCCGCTAGATTAATAAAAGGACTACACAATAGGGAAAGAGTTACCCCTGCACTAATTAAATTACACTGGCTGCCGGTAAATGTGAGAATTGAATACAAGCTACTCTTACTAACGTTTAATATACTGAACCAAAATATCTAAAAGAATGCCTGAACAAACCAGAACTAGAAACAAATGTTAACATAAGACACATGAGTGACAAACTTGGGCTATCTGAACCAAGAACAAATAGTAAATTTGGTGAAAGGGCTTTTAGCTACTGTGCGGCTAGACATTATAATAAACTGCCAACTGAAATGAAGGACCTTAAGGGAGCAATTGAATTTAAGAAGAAACTAAAGACATTACTTTTCACACGATCATATGATTTGGAAGATGCTACAATCAAAGAATTGTATAAGTTACAAGGAAAATGTTTCGTTAGATGGTTGATATGGACCCGCCCGAGAAGTAGCTCACTCGACTTCAGTGGAGGGTTGGATTTAAACCCAAAACAAGTAACAAGTAAGAAAGAAATATCTCTCTATATACTTCTATCTATCTATCTACCTACCTGTATGTATGTATATATACATATATATATATTCAAATAAGCCATATATATTTTTGATATATTAATGTCTGGATTCTCTTAACGACCTCGGGATCAGAGCCCCAGCCTGGGGCTCTGATCCCGAGGTCGTTAAGAGAATCCAGACATTAATATATCAAAAATATATATGGCTTATTTGAATATGAAAAACACGTAAAAATGTGCAAAATTTATCATATATATATATATATATATATATATATATATATATATATATATATATATATATAAATATATATATGTGTGTGTGTGTGTGTGTGTGTGTGTGTGTACACAACTAGAACCAGACACTTGCTCTTTACTATACAAGAAAGATTCCACAAGCTATTTTTCTATTTTTACAGCATTTCTAAATGTGTTTCTTCTTTGTATTGTTATAGAAATGAGCCATAAATTGGTATGCCTGAATTTATTGTGTATTTCGTTTGAATCTTTTTATCCACTTTCTATTCACTTGTCGGTGTTATATATATTTTGCAATCATTATGTATATATATATATATATATATATATATATATATATATATATATATATATAATTTATGTATATATATGTATATACATACAAATATACAGATATATATACATACATACATATATAAGAGCGAAGATAACACACTAACTCGATTATTTAATTATTTATTTTTCATTATTTCTTCACCTTGAATAAACCCCTCGAGAGATTAGACCTATATGGTGGGTGGTCTTTTTCCTCCGATGTCACTTCGTTCGGCGACATTTCGTCCACGTCTTTTTGTCCAATATAGGCACCGTTGACTATAATCTAAGCTTCGGCCTATGTAATTTGTTGCAAGTTTCAAAACCACGACATTAACTAACTTTTGCTTTATACAAAACGACATAAGAAAAATCAAATAATATCTTTGAATTCATAACCTAAATGCTTTAGACTACAGGACTAAGCTTAAATTATTTCCCCTCTTGACGCCCTCTTCCTAACTTGGACATTAAAGCATTTAAGTATTTTTTTCGATTTTTTAACGCTCAGAGCCCTTTCAATAATCATTTTTTTTTCATAAAAATGGACCAATGTTGTCTCATACATACACATGTTTACAAAGTGAAATATAATAGTTAATACTAAATGGAAACTTATGAAAAACGCTTGCCCGATGCTAAAATATAAAGTAATCACCAGTTTCCCCACCCCTACTACATGTATTAGTAGAGGAAGAGAAGAAGGAACTGAATAAAAGAGAGAGAGAGAGAGAGAGAGAGAGAGAGAGAGAGAGAGAGAGAGAGAGAGAGAGAGAATTCAACACCAGACCAAAGAAAGCCTGTTGCTGTTTTGCTGGATAACCGGGGGACGTCAGTGACAGGATACTCTCTTTCTATCCTGCCTGTCTCGGAACCCCAAACCGAGAGGTAGTCATGAATCGGAAGACACCCAAGAGGAAGGATCCTCAACGGAGTCGATTTCTTAGGGCTTGACCCGGCCCAGGACTCTCGGAAAACCTGAGTCTCTTTACTTTAGGTTATCCAGGAAGAAACAGACATCACTGCCATTACTGGTCGGAAAATATTTTCCATTTAAGATAATTCAAACATTTTATGCAAATTTTATAGATTTGTTGATAAATTCATAATTTCTTACAAAGATTAATAATTAAATTAAGAATTTAGTTGCCTTTACTACTAATTATTATTACCGCTATTCATGAAATTTACATTTTTTTTTATCAAATCAATCAGTAATATGATGGGCAAGGAGAGACACCCGAGGAGATACTACTGCTAGAGAGTCATTTGATACTGTGATGGCAAGATAGTACTACATTGGATCCCTCTCTGGTTAAAGCTCGTTTTTTCCTTTGCCTAATTTTCGAGTCAACACAATATTAATCTCTCCATTAACTTTTAAAGGCCAAGACTGAATAACAATATTTTTTATTCAAATTTGATTTGGAATAAAATAGTTTATTTTTAAAATCATTTATTAAAGATTTGGTGTTGATGTACTCTACATAAAATGAAGAGAATATGAATAGATGGAGAGAGCTGACTCGAGCGGCCGACCCTGCAATACAATGGGAATGATGAGGTTGAAAGAAGAAGACAGTTACTTGAGTAGCTAAGCCAATCTATAGTCTATGCTTGAAACATTATTTACAAGAACAATATCATGTCGACCTTTCATTGGTCGGAAATTTAGTCTGAACATTGGGTCACTGAGATTTGCTTTAAATATGAAAGACTTCACACCCCCAACTTCAATACTCATTTGTTAGGCCTATGAATACTTCCATTCCTTAACTTGAATATCAAACCTAGAATATCCATCGAACAGTCACAAATAATTTCCAAGATTCCACTATAACTGTTGTTTGTTCGTAACTATGACGTCTAAGTTCAAACAATAGTTATAGAACATGTTTGATATAATCCTTTGGACACTTCCATTTTACAGAATGTGAAGTGTGAAGTGGATGATGAATGGAGAAGTATTGATTTAAAAACTCAATATAGAGACGACTGGTGAAATGAAACTGAGTCCCTTTGCGTCAGTAGGCGTAGGAGAGGATGATGATATATTTAATGAATTCTAATTAAAACTCTAAAATGTAAAAACAGTAAACTGGTCATTTTTATTTAAGAAAAGTAACTTTACTGAAATAGTTTCTTCCTATTCCCCCCCCCCCCCCCACAAAAAGAAAAAAAAGTCTTCAGAATCTGAAACTGATCGTAATCGTTTGCGCACTAAAATAGATCGATTTTGCTGCTACCAAAGAAACACAGGGGGAATAGAAATGCTGAATTTTAGAATACTGCACAAAAGCAACGATGTTCCTGCTGACTGCAATGTCATATAGGCCTACAATACAATGCTCTATAGATGCAGGAGCTGTAACGTTATATAGGCCTACAATGCAACGCTTAAGACATATAGATGCAGAATCTGCAATGCAGGATAGGCCTACAATTCAATGCTTAAAGCATACAGGTAATTGAAAAGGAAAACATGACGGTGTTTTTATGCTTTGACATCACCGCACTTGAAGGTTCACAGTCCTTTAGGACTAGCAATACGAGCTGTTGTTAACTGACTTAAGAAAACTCGCTTATTAAGCCATTTTCTAATCTTGCTTTCTAGTTTGGCCCTTTTCCTTATATCTTCATCTGTGGCTTTGATCTAACTGATTTCATTCTTTTATTAGCGTATTTAAATTGTCTATGGATAATTGAAACACTTAGGATTTCCTCTGTTCCTTTCATGTAGCCACTTCTCTCCGAGCAACTTGCATACAAGAAAATTATCTCCTTGATTTCAAGGACAAAAATGCTCATACAATTAGTTATCCCATATAGAAATTAGTAAATCTCTTAGTAAATATATATTATTTTGATAAATGTTTAATTCATATTAGTTTTGGAATGAAATTTATATTTTCAGGCTTTTAAAATTAAAGAGTCACATAGAAATTAAAAATATCAATATATCATGAAATTATTTTGTTGGTTTCTGCGCATGGAAGTTGTCTGTCATTACGGGCTGCCCAGCGACAAGAGCCCGTGTCTTACATATGGTAAGGCAATCTACACAGACAGACAGACAGTCATCTGTCATTTGTCGATCCATCCCTTGTGTTAATATTAATTTTTATATCAACCATTATCATTATTAATAAATGTTGAGTATTATTCATAGCATAAAATTCTTATAGTGATCTTAGGCCTTCTTCTTCTTCTTTTATTATTTTTATTATTATTATTATTATTATCATTATTATTATCATTTTTATTATTATTATTATTATCATTATTATTATTATTATTATTATTATTACTTCCACCAATGAAGTTTGCGTGTGTTTTTGTTAGTTTATGATTAGCTTCCAGGCCACAATTTTAATCGTAGATTAACGGAAATTGCAAAGATTAACTGGTACATAAAAAAAATTGGAAATGATTAAATTTTGGAAGATCATGGTCAAAGGTCAAGGTCACCTTCTTGTGAAGTCTTTATTGCACGTAATCAGCCATAAGTTTGAACATCGTTGTCACAAAGACTTCAAACTTTGTTCATACTTGAGAGTATGAAAATCCATATTAAGGTCAATGTTCAAGTTCAACGTTAAGCAAAAGGTCGAGAAATAAGCTGCCTCATGGAGGTCTGCGCTCCAGTGAGTGTCCCTCTAGTTATTATTATTATTATCATTATTATTATTATTATTACAATCCAAAGACTCCGAGAAGGGTAGCAAACAAGCACGGAAACGAAAAGACGTAAAGAATCAACTAAAAAAATGTAATCATGATACCAAATTTCCCATTAATGTGTGAGGCTGACTGTAATGACATCTTGTACTTTCCCTCAATGTTTTTGTCCTTTCGATGTTACCTGGGAAGCAGTAGAAAATTAAATCAGAAGTTATGATATTTTAGTCAAGTTTCTATAAAGTTGTAATCGGATATAAGTTAGAAAAAACACATCTAACGCAGAGAGAGAGAGAGAGAGAGAGAGAGAGAGAGAGAGAGAGAGAGAGACCTTCAGCGATACCATCTAACTGAATCTTGTGTTTTCTATCATAAACCTTTAATATTATCATAAAATATTTATCTAAAAAATTGTTTTCGTAAAACAACTAATTATTAAATTACCAGGTTATCTAATTCTAGAAAATCTTAGAAACACCAAAATATAGTTCTATTAATACTCAATGACTTGAATATTTTTTTTTTTTTTTTTTTTCAAAATGGGTTGGAAACAACAAAATGAGACAAAGGATTTGATTCCGCCAATGTTGACCAAATCAGATCATCCTGGACTTGGTAACTAGTAAACTATGCTGGGTCGGAGCCAATGAGCAGGTTATCGAGTAAGCAGATTGATCCTGAATGAATCCCAGAAGACGAAAACTTTAGTCCCTAAGAAGAAAATGAATTTGCTTTACAGTGTCCATGTATGGCTCGTAGCCTGATGCTGTCCACTAGTTCACCCAGCTGGAAATGAGTGTCATTATTTACGGCTGTCATAGCAATCGGCGTTAGCTTTAAAACCTCACTCTACAGACATTATATATAATTGATAGCACCTCGCCTTCCAGAGGGACAACAGGCTTATGGTATATGACACACACGCCTACACGAACATATTAGCCCAGCGGCATAGTAAGAAATATGAAACCAATTGTTCAAATTGTTCTAAAAGCACCAAAATTGGCACACATGTGGATTAATACATTCTGAACAATTTTGGATATGGAGGCATTCAAGATTCTCCCCGTAGCACATTTGGCGGCCATTTTTCAAAATGGCCGCTATTTACCATTAGCGTCATTGAATATGTACCATAATTTGTCTTTTTGTGGATGCTAAAGGTGATAAGTGTGCTAGAGGTGATAAGTATTGTACAATTACACATACTTCTGTGCTTACCAAATAATTTGGCTACCATTTCACAAGAAAATGAATTTTACTTTGCAGCGGCAGCGTTGGTGGCAGTGACGGCGGCTGCAGTAATAGTATAGTGTTGATAGTCATGGTGCTTGTAGTAGTAACTTGTGGTAACATGGTGGTGTTTTGTGTCTATGCAGGTGAGGCAGCAGCAGCACCACCTGACATCAGAGCCACTATTCACTCTAGCAAAACAGATCCAGTGGAAGTGGCCAAACACATATGGAGAAGACCAACTGGTGGTGATGTTTGGGGGGTTGCATATTGAGATGACGGCACTGAAGACCCTGGGTGACTGGTTGCAGGGAAGTGGGTGGACCCAAGCACTGGTACAAGCAGAGATCACAACTGAAGGAATAGCAGACTCATTTCTTCGAGCAGCTCACGTCACACGCACCAGAAGAGCACACCAAGTCACAGCGGCTGCGTTGTATAATCTCCAACGGCGTGCCTATGACAAGTACAGCACCACCAATACAGAAGATGATGAGCACCCTGAAAGCTTCGAAGACTGGTGCAGTCAGAGAGAACAGAGTTATCCGCAGTTTCAGTACTGGTCAACAGTCTTGGCACTGGAGCTGTCCACTCTGATCTATGTGCGATCTCTGAGAGAAGCCAATTTTAGCATGTACGTGGATGCTCTGACAGAACTGGCTCCGTGGTTCTTCGCACTAGACCACACGAACTATGCCCGAGGGATACCAGTGCATCTACGGGACATGGCAGAACTGGCAAACAAACATCCAGACGTCTTCACAGAGTTTAGCAAGGGACACTTCACAGTCCAGAAGACCAAGAGGATCTTTTCAGCAATCCCTCTTGACCAAGGACATGAGCAGAACAACGCGTATGTCAAGGGTGATGGAGGAGCCATCGGCCTCACAGACAATCCAACTGCACTGAGGCGCTGGATGGTTGCCGGACCGGAGGTTGCTAGAGTGATTGTGGAATTTGACGACTTCAATCTGCATCCACACGATCAAGAGGAGACACGTCACCACGAAGAGACACCAAGTGTGCAGAACACTTTTGCCAGAGATGTGCGCTCACTCGTGGCCGTCATTGAAGAGCTGGGCAACCCTTTCGAGGAGGACAGTCAGGACTTGCTGGTGCTCGACACAAAGGAGATCGCAGACCCTGCAGTCATAGAAACAGTCCGTAACGCCAAGCAGATTGGCCAAGACCAGTTTGAAGCATTCTCAAAGGAATGCATCGTGGACAGAACCAAGTCCATTGAGGTGGCAATCCACCGGAACAAGCTACCACTGTTTGCGACCAAGAGAGGACCCAATATACCCAAAGGAAAAGAACAGGTCAAATCTCTGAAGAATGATGTTGCGCTCTTCGCACGATTATATATCGGCTGCCAGACCCGTGATGGGAATCTAGAAGAGTTCTTCAGGCATGAAAATCAGCAATGCCCTCCAGCTTTATCTGACGGAGGGAGACTGTACCTAGGGAGCAAGAGTGACTTGCTGGTGTGCCTTGAAGGCCATGCTGAGCCTCAGTTTGAAGCTCCTACTGTCACTGCTGTTGTCCTCGATGGAGCAGTAATCGTACAGATGTTGAAGCCGGGTACTGCCAACACGTTCGAGGAATATGCACAGCAAGTGTTCATCCCATACGTTGTACAACGTTTCCAACATGTATCACGTCTTGACCTTGTATGGGACAGCTACAGAGCAGATTCCCTGAAGGCATCAACCAGAGAACAGCGTGGAAAGGGAGTACGTCGGCGTGTTGTCGACTCAGCAGTCATACCAGGAAATTGGCAAAGTTTCCTGCGAGTTGATAGCAACAAAGTGGAGCTCTTCAGCTACCTCTCCACCATGCTTGCAGAGTCCTTTCAAGAAAAAGGCAAGGAACTGGTCGTCACTGATGGGGAGCAGGTGATCTGTGTTCCACAGCAAGAGGATGTCAACTCACTCGCACCATGCAACCAAGAAGAGGCAGACACCCGCATGATGCTACATGTAGCACATGCTGCACAACATGGTCACCACCAGATACAGGTTCGAACAGTAGACAGTGACGTCGTGGTCCTAGCAGTGATGGTAGTCCAGAAACTACCAGCTGGAGACGAACTCTGGGTAGCCTTTGGGACAGGCAAGAACTACCGCTACATTGCAGCCCATGAAATAGCTTCCTCCCTTGGTCCAGAGAAGGCATGTGCTCTTCCAATGTTTCATGCCATCACAGGGTGTGATACTGTGTCAGCCTTCGTCGGACATGGGAAGAAATCTGCCTGGGCAACATGGAACACGCTGCCAGAACTCACTGATGCCCTGCTGAGTCTGGCAAATGCACCCACAAGCATCCAAGAGGATACAATGCATGTCATCGAGAGGTTTGTCATACTCCTGTATGACCGCACAAGCAAATGCAAGGACGTCAACAAGGCGAGAAAGCAGCTCTTTGCAAAGACGAACTCTGTTCAGAACATCCCGCCAACCTACGCTGCTCTGGAGCAGCATGTGAAGAGATCTGCCCTTCAGGGTGGTCATGTCTGGGGCCAGGCATTGGTACCAACGCCCGTGCTCCCTCCACCAACAGACTGGGGCTGGCATCGGAGTGATGATGGGCTCTACACACCACTCTGGACCACACTCCCTGAGGCATCCAAGGCCTGCTATGAGCTGGTGTCTTGCGGATGCAAGAAAGGCTGCAAAAACCGCTGCAAGTGCAAGAACGCTTCACTGCAATGCACTGGTCTATGTTTCTGTGAAGGCGAATGCCAGTAGATTGGGACAGAAAACTTGCTAACCAACATTATGATCTGTAGACATTCATAATTCTGGTGACCAGATTTGAAAAGTTCGGAATCATAATTAACATAATGTGGCAAAATCTACGTTATTGTATTACATGTATGTACTGCAGGATTACACAAGTACTGTGCCTAGAGACTGGGCTTTTGGTCGACTATATAACTACAATCTGACCATACTGTAAACTTCCCGTACTCTGTGTATTATTTTGACTAGCAATTTTGCCAGCAATTTGAAATAAAAAAGCAACTTGAGCAATTAAAGTGTGTTCCTGAAATCAGGTACTGGTTATTAGAGGTATTATGTCATTGAGTATTGAAATCTTCATCAAATGTCCACTTTTTCCACAAAATGGCGGCCAGTTTGGGGGCCATTTTTGAGAAGATTCATCTAAATATCTGTTAAACATTTATTGATGTTAATTCTGATGTAAAAAAAGGGAATTTTGGCCCATCTAGCACCAAACTAACGACACATAATGAAGTCTATGTAATGACGCTAATGTTAAATGGCGGCCATTTTGAACAATGGCCGCCATATCTTCCTAAGGGCTAATCTTGAATGCCTCCATATCCAAAAATGTTTAGAATATATTAATCTACATGTGTGCCAATTTTGGTGCTTTTAGATCAATTTGAACAATTGGTCTGCTATGCCGCTGTACTATATACACACCCATGCTTCGGCATCTAAGGACAATTATATAAGAAAAGAAATATGTCCAAGAGCGATATATATATATATATATATATATATATATATATATATATATATATATATATATATATAGTGTGTGTGTGTGTGTATGTGTGTGTGTAGGTATAGGAGAATTTATATATATACCATTAAGTTAACTTCAAAGAAAAAGTATGAATTATGTTGAACATTCATACTTTTTAAATTTGATAATCAGCTTTAGCTAACTAAGAGACATAACGAATAGAAAATTCACAATAACTAAAAACTCGTCTAAAACAGCAGAGGAACCAGTTTTTAATATTCGGGAGACAAACATTACAAAAATCCTCTCATCTTCCTTTCCTAGAAAAAGTCTGAATCCTTTGCGAACAAAGTTAATCTAAATGCTCCAGTTTTATTTGAAAAGGATTGTTTTATTACAGAGGTTCATCAATATTAATTTTCTTTGGCCTAACTGTTCCGGAAACGATTCCTGGGAAGATGATTTAATCAACCTTTTTTTTCACCAAGGTCTCGAGAAAGTTTGGTGTTGCAGGAAATTAGCAGAGCGAGGAAAAATCCGGATGGAAACCTCAGGAGAATATCACTCATGTATATTTTTGTTTACGTAATGATGAAACGATGCAGTGATGGGAAAAACAAGTAAGATTTTATTGCATGAAATGATACTAGCTATATATGAAGATTACTTGAAATATAAATAACTACGTGGTGGATACATATTTGGATATTGAAACAAGTATAATATTGTTTAGCTAAATATGGAAAGAAAATGTGATTTATTGACCACGATGGATGTAACACTCAAACGAAGAACCAGGAAAAGGCAATTCATTGAATGAAATAGAACATTTAAGGGATTAAATACTCGATACTAAAACAAAAATTCAAGCAGGAATGAAGGAAAAATACGAGAGTAACCAACAATATATTTTGCTCTTGCATTTTTTACTAGAATTATCCAGCCTATTACAGATCTTCCTCTTTTCATTTGTCACATCACCTACGATTTTTCCCACCTCTCATAAAATTATGAATGGCTGAGGAAAGGGACAAGGACATTGCCCTAGCAGGACAATGCCCTAGAGACTGACCATATATACCTATGATCAGTGCCCAAGCCCAGTCTCCTAAGCTGGGGCCAGGAAGGGTCAGCTAATGGCTGGTGATGACTCAACAGATAGACCTATAAGGCTACCCCCCAAACACCCATCCTTAGCTCAGAAGGACGGCGAGGTTTCAGACACTTCGAGAAAATATTGAGCTTGATCAGGACTCGAACCCCAGTCCGGCAGATCATCAGGCAGGGACGTTTCCAATAGGCCAGCAAAACGACAATCGATCCTTCACTTATTGAATTCACCAACCTCTTCAAAAGAACCTCCAACTTTTCAGTTACTTTAGCATTCATCTTCTCCACTTCACTTCCATTGACTTTTGTGAAAAACCAAAGGATTTCCTCTCAGGATTTGAATACCTCAGTCAATTCACTTATTAAGTTAATCCCTTCCTCTTATATCTTATTAATATTCCAAATATTTGATCATGAATTCATATACGGTTCAGTTGATTGCTTGCTTGTATCCATACCAACATTCAATGGTTTTCTTCCAGACAGACATACATTGATAATAAAATTATGATTCTTCGTCAAATTTGCTCTTAACTTTAACCTTTTAAACGCTTATAAACTCTTGTTATATGATTCGAGGTCTCTCTTCACTTTTCTAATAAACGCCGTATTATCTGAAAAAAAAAAACCATCTTGGCGAAGTTGCAAATGAAAATGGAGCACATTTCATAAGTATATGTTCAGCAAACAATCTTGTCATTGGAGGTACTCTGTTACAACTTAAGAACAACCACAAGTATACATGGAATTAATAATTTGGCAATTACAAAAATCAGATAGATCACCTTACTATTAATAAAGAGAGAAGGAGGACTCTGAGAAATATAAGAAGTTATAGAGGTGCAGATATTGGTAGTGATCACCAGCTCCTCATTGCCACGCTGAAATTTAAACAAAGCACCGTACAGGAAGATAGATAGAATACCTAGGTTTTATACAACTAAGCTTCTAGAGGAAGAGCACAGAAAAACATTTGCAATTGAATCTAGGAATCAATTTGCAGTCTTAGAGACTTTAAGAGACGGAGAACAGAGAATTAATGAAGAATGGTGGGATATTAAGAACATATATCAGTCAGTTGGTAGTGAAGTCTTAGGACAAACAGTTACAAGGAGAAAGCCATGGATATCGAATGATACTTGGGATACTATAAAAAGGAGACAAAGACAGAAATTGATTGTTGAAAGTTTTCGAGGAAGTAATGAAAATTATAAGGTAAAGCATGCTGAGCATTCCAGTATTGACAGCGAGGTCAAATGGAAAGCCAGGAATGACTGGAGAGAGTATTTACACAGTAAAGCAGATGGGGCCAACAAAGCTATGAATTCAGGAAGTGGCTATGGTGTGAGAATTGTTCATAAAATTATTAATGAAATCTCGACTGGGGTAAAGAAGAAGAAGCATTCACCCATCAAAAAGAGAGATGGCTCTGTTATAGCAACAGAAGAAGAAGAAAGACAACGTTGGATGGAACATTTAAGTGAGGTTATGAATAGTGCATATGAAGGGAATAATTTTATTGATATACTTGAAGCTGATGAAGACCTTGATGTGTCCATGGATGAATTCAGTGTGTTTTCTGGTTACTTCCCTCCCTTTCATGTCCTTGTCAAGTCCCTCCTCCTTAAACCACTCATTATTATTATTATTATTATTATTATTATTACCTACTAGGCTACAATCCTAGTTGGAAAGCAGGATGCTATAAGCCCAAGGGCTCCAACAGGGAAAATACCCCAGTGAGGAAAGGAAACAAGGATAATGAAATGTTTTGAGAACAGTAACAACATTAAAATAAATATAAACTATAAAAATTTTAACAAAACAAGAAGAGAAACAAGATAGAACAGCGTGAACAAGTGTACCCTCAAGCAAGAGAACTCAAACCCAAGACAGTGGAAGGCCATGGTACAGAGGCTATGGCACTACCTAAGACTAGAGAACAGTGGTTTGATTTTCGAGTGTCCTTCTCCTAGAAGAGCTGCCTACCATAGCTAAAGAGTCTCTTCTACCCTTACCAAGAGGAAAGTAGCCACTAAACAATTGCAGTGAAGTAGTTAAGCCCTTGGGTGAAGAAGAATTGTTGGGTAATCTCGGTGTTGTCAGGTGTATGAGGACAGAGGAGAATATGTAAAGAATAGGCCAGACTGTTCTGTGTATGTGTAGGCAAAAGGAAAATGAACCGTAACCAGAGAGAAGGATCCAATGTCCAGTAGTACTGTCTGGCCAATCAACTCCTTTTACAGATTGATATCCTCTTACGGGCTGTCCAGCGACAAGAGCCCGTGTCATGCTACAGGCATGGCAATCTTGACCAGACCAGAACACCAGACCAAGCTGAAGATCGAGACGACTGGCGAAATCTAACAGAGGCCCTTTGCATCAATAGGCGTAGATGATTTATATACAGTATATATATATATATATATATATATATATATATATATATATATATATATATGTATATATATATATATACATATATATATATGAAATCTCTCTATCTATCTATGTATCTATCTCTATCTATCTATCTATCTATCTATCTATATATATATATATATATATATATATATATATATATATAGAGAGAGAGAGAGAGAGAGAGAGAGAGAGAGAGAGAGAGAGAGAGAGAGAGAGAGAGAGAGAGAGGAGAGCACTAGATGAAACGGGAGTAGGAAAAGCATCTGGTATGGATGGTGTGAGAGCTGAGATGTTGAAGGAAAGGGGTGTGACTGTACTTGAATGGTTGGTGAGATTGTTTAATATGTGTTTTGTGTTGTCAATGGTACCAGTAGATTGAGTTTGTGCATGTATTGTACCACTATATAAGGGTAAGGGAGATGTGCATGAGTGCTGTAATTCAAGAGGTATTAGTTTGTTGAGTGTAGTTGGAAAAGTGTATGGTAGAGTAATGATTAATAGGATTGAGGATAAAATAGAGAATGCAATCTGAGAAGTACAGGGTGGTTTTAGAAGAGGTAGGGGTTGTATGAATCAGATTTTTACAGTTAGGCTGATATGCAAGAAATATTTAGGAAAAGGTAAGGAGGTGTATGTTGCGTTTATGGATCTGGAGAAAGTGTATGATAAGGTTGAAAGGGAAGCAATGTGGAATGTGATGAGGTTATATGGAGTTGGTGGAAGGTTGTTGCAAGCAGTGAAAAGTTTCTACAAAGGTAGTAAAGCATGTGTTAGAATAGGAAATGAAATGAGTGATTGGTTTCCGGTGAGAGTGGGGCTGAGACAGGGATGTGTGATGTCGCCGTGGTTGTTTAACTTATATGTTGATGGAGTGGTGAGAGAAGTGAATGCTCGAGTGCTTGGACGAGGATTAAAACTGGTAGACGAGAATGACCATGAATGGGAGGTAAATCAGTTGTTGTTTGCGGATGATACTGTACTGGTTGCAGACACAGAAGAGAAGCTTGACCAACTAGTGACAGAATTTGGAAGGGTGTGTGAGAGAAGAAAGTTGAGAGTTAATGTGGGTAAGAGTAAGGTTATAAGATGTACGAGAAGGGAAGGTGGTGCAAGGTTGAATGTCATGTTGAATGGAGAGTTACTTGAGGAGGTGGATCAGTTTAAGTACTTGGGGTCAGTTGTTGCAGCAAATGGTGGAGTGGAAGCAGATGTACGTCAGAGAGTGAATGAAGGGTGCAAAGTGTTGGGGCAGTTAAGGGAGTAGTAAAAAATAGAGGGTTGGGCATGAATGTAAAGAGAGTTCTATATGAGAAAGTGATTGTACCAACTGTGATGTATGGATGGGAGTTGTGGGGAATTAAAGTGATGGAGAGACAGAAATTGAATGTGTTTGAGATGAAGTGTCTAAGGAGTATGGCTGGTGTATCTCGAGTAGATAGGGTTAGGAACGAAGTGGTGAGGGTGAGAACGGGTATAAGATATGAGTTAGCAGCTAGAGTGGATATGAATGTGTTGAGGTGGTTTGGCCATGTTGAGAGAATGGAAAATGGCTGTCTGCTTTAGAAGGTGATGAATGCAAGAGTTGATGAGAGAAGTACAAGAGGAAGGCCAAGGATTGGGTGGATGGATGGAGTGAAGAGAGCTCTGGGTGATAGGAGGATAGATGTGAGAGAGGCAAGAGAGCATGCTAGAAATAGGAATGAATGGAGAGCGATTGTGACGCAGTTCCGGTTGGCCTTGCTGCTTCCTCCGGTGCCTTAGATGACCGCGGAGGTAGCAGCAGTAGGGGACTCAGCATTATGAAGCTTCATCTGTGGTGGATAACGGGGGAGGGTGGGCTGTGGCACCCTAGCAGTACCAGCTGAACTCGGTTGAGTCCCTTGTCAGGCTGGGAGGAACGTAGTTAGTAGAGGTCCCCTTTTTCTTTTGTTTCATTTGTTGATGTTGGCTATCCCTAAAAATTGGCGGAAGTGCCTTGGTATATATATATATATATATATATATATATATATATATATATATATATATATATATATATATATATATACATATAAAGTTTGTGTGTGTGTGGGGTTTGTGGATGTATATTTAAATGTTTAAATTTTCATTGAAGGCGATTGCCTTAGTGGCGTCAATGTGTTTCCCAGGTTTATAGACATTGGTGTTTCCTACAGGAATCCTCATATTTCTTCAGCTTCTTTAGATTTTCAGGATTACACCTAAAGTAAAGGAAAGACACTTCTCAATTGGATGTCCAGTTAGGACGCTCTTTGAAAAAAAAAAGATAAATTATTCAAATAATTGATCAATTTTATCCCGTAAGTAGTTGCTTGATTCTAATGCTTATTTCCTTTATTCATTAACCGAAGCTAATTTTAAAACCAGTCCCATTTATGTGAAATTACATAATAATTTAAAGGTATATTTTTCCTAATTCATAAGCAATTGTATCTATACTAACCGATATTATCGCTATTTATGTTTTAGTTTTTAGCTAAATAACTTTTATTCTGAGGGATTTATCGACTCTGGAACTTATTTCACCTGCAACGAATTCATAAACTGAGCTCATTGAAGCTGTTAAAAGCCGATGCACTGTTGCAGGCTTATGTACCTACATTCCAATTTATATACAAGAGCAATAATGTACCAGAAAGCCCTTTAGCTTTAGCCTTAATATTCATCCACTTTGAAACTGCAACTTTCGAAGGATAGCAAATAAAAAGGACTCCATCTGCTTTGACATTTTCCCTCGAGGGTTTGTGGTGTGGCGCTTTCAAAGGCTGGCTATTTAGTTGATCACCAGAGAATTCTCAAAAATTCTTGTAGGTTAGAATTTGTATGTGAGAATTATTTCATGACTTTAATTTTGTTACCTTTTGAAAATATAATGAACCGTTTGTGTTCGAAATAGTACTGCGGTTTCGGTTTTATCGTGAGTAAAGGAGTTAGATTGTTTGACATAAAAGGAGTATATAATCAAAATGAATTTTTGTAGTATCTTCGAAATTAATACAAAGACCGTATAAATACATGCATGCATACTTTCACACATTTAGGCTAATACATGCATATATAAACCACACACACACACACACACACACATATATATATATATATATATATATATATATATATATATATATATATATATACACCTGCGTTCTTCGAAGATTTTGCATTGTATCTGTTTCTTTACCATGTTCGTCTGTAGACTAAGTTTGTCATATCTATTGCGTGTGTGGAGGAATGGATTTTTGAAGTAGGACTAAAAGCATATTCTTTTGGGACTCGCTTCCTATACTTCCTATATCTGTCCATCTTCACTCATGGATTATCTTTCGTCTAATGGATCTTATCTCTGGTTTGTCTACATTTCCTGTTTTTTTATCGTTAATAAATCTATGTTGAGAAATTTCAGATCCTCCATCATGGACCACTGGTTCCTTCCCTCCCAACCGTTGTTCTTTGTTGTGCAAACTCGCTTTCTAAACCATTTTCCAATCTTTCTTTCTAGTTTTGCAACCCTTCCTTGACCCTCTTTATTACCTTATCTTTAATCTTACTGATATTATTCTTTTATTAGCTATTTAAAGTGTCTAAATAAGCGTGTATACATGTATGAAACAACATTGGGATATCCTCTGCTTCTTTCTTAATGCTCCTCTCCTCCTTCAGAGCAACTTGCTTTGATCGTCTTAATTAGAGATTTCAGGGACAAAAAAAATATTATCAGCCATCACAATAAATATAAAATTCTTTAATAAGAATGTATTAATTTGTTAAATATATTATTCACATGAACTCTGGAATAAATTATGGATTTTGAAGGTTTGATTATAAAAATTTCACATCAAGAATTTGAAATATCGATATATCTTGAATTTATTTTGGTGGGTAGAGTGCTTAAATTCATTCCATAGAAAGCCATATAACATAAGTTGTTCCATGATCCTTTAATATGGGTGTAAACCCTTATTTCCATTATTAAATTAAATATAATGATTACAACGTAGACCTTCTAGTCGTCTACCATAAATTCAGCATCATTGACTCGTTTCTTAGCCCAAAAGCAAGTCTTTACTAGAGTCTTTATGAATGTTCTAAGTTGTAATCAATTTTGACAAAGTATTGTGTTTTTCAAACTTTTTTTTTAGTTTTTTACCGTCCTAATCTGTATCACTTTGTGCACCATCTCTCTGCAAGGAAGAATTTTGCAACATATCCACTCAGTCTTGTTTCTCTTTCACGCCACTTTCCAAAATGTTCTGTATCATTTTCTTTACACAGGTCACAAACATCATCTATGTATTTTCCCCTGAAATTTGCTTTTATTTTGAGCATCTTTAACCTTGCTTTCACTATGAGAGAGAAACTTGGAAATCTATCATATGTTGCAAAGAAACTTTGGCCTAATGTGTTGGGTTATTTGTTAGACTAATGCGAGCATAAGGATGGAATAAGCCTCAATGAAATAAGACCTAATCATAATCCAGTGGCTTCCCAACTTTTATAGTTCTCAATGTTTAAACTCCCGAAATAATGAGCTCTGGATAGTTTTGGAAAATGACTGTTAGTAGAATTTTCCCAAGTGTCATATAACTGATTATAATGGCAATAACTCTCTCCCATTGCAGCGCTTTACAGCCACACCTCTGGTAGTGTGCCCACACTCATGTACTCTGGAGAGAGCAACGAAAAACCTTGAACGAGAATCTGAGAAGAAAACAGGTGTTGGTGAGTACACGAGTAGCAGAGACTAGTGCCTTTGTTTAACAAGTGTGTACTGTAACTTTACTGTAACTTATGCAGTAATCGCTATGCGTACATTATCCATGATAGAATCTGTGCACATGTCATACTCTACCTGTATATTTCGCTAAAGCATGTAGTGTGGACTACATATGTACACTGTGTATCATGTAGTTAACATGAAATTTTTTCAATATATAATCCTTTACATTTTGTTCACCATAATATCAATAGATCAAAACTGGCCATCTATTGGTCTTAATTCAGTTTTAGTTTTGCTCTTTAACAGTTTAACTTGAAGGTTGTTCTTATTTTTTTCTGCCTATAATCTCCGCCCACCTCAGATTTCACTGCTTCATAGTCTTCTCACTACATATGGATCTGCTGAGACAAGTAGTAAGAGTTTTCACAAAGCTTCTTTGGTTTACACTGTCCTTCATCAGTCCCAGTGTCTGCTGAAGGATAACAGCTGTATTAGTACTATGGATTCTGTTCAAGTTATTAAATGCAAAAGTGACCCTTGTTGACTGATTGAGTATAAGTATAAAAAGATTTCTAATCTAAATAATGTAAATCCAAGTTATGTTTCCAACCAACAAAATTAAAAAAAAATCAATATTTTCATCCATAATAAATATCTGGTGTCACTCATAGTCCAAAGGGATTACAAGAGAAACTTGGTTAAATTTTCTACTCCTGAAAAGAAGTGGAAGATTGATCATAAAACACAGAGTAGTCAAACATTCTTTCTTATTATAAGCAACAGAGTTTTTTTCCTTCGGTAAAGTCCCATCATGAAAAAAAAAAGACTCGTTACTTGGGGGTAATTAGGCCCAGTACTACTTACTTAACATAAGTGACTGTTTTAAAGCCAAAAGGCCGTGATGATCAGAGGTGCTTCTTCAGTGCCTCCCTCTTGATCTTCTCCCCTTTACAGGCTCCTTCCAAGCCCTCCTCACTCCCTCCTCATCACCCATCCTTACCTAGTACCCGCACCATCTTAGTCGTGAGACTCTTATCATCTGGGTAATATTTACTCACCTGCCATTCTTCTTATTCCATCATTTCTCATCTTTCAAACAGTGATACTGCCATTATCCACCTTAACATTCTCATATCTGTATTCTCAAGCTTTTCTTCCTCTTCTCTTCTTAAAGCCCAAGTTTCTGATTCTTTAATACTTTGGTAATTTCACCTTAAAGAAATCGCTCTTTTCTGAGAAGGCCGAAGACCTGTTACACAATGATGGAGACGGATCAAGCACTTGGCTGGGTAGATTTATAGTAATGGCGTAACTGTCGTACAAACAAAGATTTCGCCAGTCAAAAAGAGTAATTTTGAATTGTATAGGACTTCTTATAGCACTTCTGTAGACATGCTCTTCGCACTCCCCAAGAGAGATTAGTTCACCAACCTTTCAATTGGGCTCCACAAGTCACTAGAAGAGTTGGAATACCCCGGCCTATATAGCTGAGGATTATGAAATGTTAAGTGGGATATGATGAATGGAGAAGTATTGATTTAAAAGCTCAAAATAGAGACGACAGGCAAAATCTAACAAATCCCCTTTGTGTCAATAGGCGTTGGAGATGATGATGGTAGGACTTGTATTAGGAGTTGACGTCTTTTATGATAGCTTCGACTTCAACTACACTGAATTCATTGGCGCATTAAGGTCTTCATCAAATTTAGGTCTATAAATCAAATTATTCCCCTCGTATCTCCTATTTATGACCTCACTTTGCTTCCATAGAGATTTCATTAATATTTCTATGAGCGATTCTTACACCTTAGCCCCTTCCTGAACTCATAGCTTTGTCAGCCTCATTTACTTTCGTGTCTAAATATTCTCTCCAGTCATTCCTGGTTTTTATTTTGACCTCGCTATCGATACCAGAATACTTAGCATGATCTACCTAATAATTTTAATTACTTCCTCGAAATCTCTCAACAATCAATATCTGTCCTTTTCTCCTTATTATAGAATCCCAAGTATTATTTGATATCCATGGCTTTCTCCTCGTAACTGCATGTCCCAAAACTTCACTACCAACTAACTGATATCTGTTGTTAATAAAACACCATTCTTCCTTAATTGTCTACTCTTGGTCTCTCAAAGTCTCTAAGACTGCAAATCAATTCCTACATTCAATTGCAAATGTTAATTTGTGCTCATCTTCCAGAAGCTTGGTTGTATCAAAGCTAGGTATTCTATTAACAACCAAGTATCTACATTTATGTTGTATGCTTTCAGTTTCAATTTCACTGTGGTAAGGAGGAGCTGGTGATCGCTATCAATATCTGTACCTTTATAGCTTCTTACATTCCTCCTTATCTTTTTACTAATGGCGATGTGATTTTTTTTTTTCATTTTTAATTGCTATATACATAAACACACACACACACACACGCACACACATATATATATATATATATATATATATATGTATATATGTATATATATTTATATATATATATATATATATATATATTTATATATATACATATATATACATATATATATACATATATATATATATATATATATATATATATATATAGTTTTGCCAATAGAAAGAAATATTAAACACCTTGATTTTTCGAGATCAATGCAGTATTACCAAGACTGTTGAGTACTTTTCTGTTTGTGAGGTTTTCATCTTCATACCTTATCACCATAGTTTTAAAACCAAAGACAACAAACAATTATCAATTAAAACATTAGATAATTGTTGGTATTTGTTTACAAGAGCACACTCTCCATTTACTCCCAAATTATGCAGTCCTGCAGCTCTCTTCTTTTCGTACAGTAATTAGGAGGTTCTTTAAATGTTGGGAAAGCAAAAAATAGCAAGATATGTTGCAGGAGGGGAGGGTGGAGGGGAGGGGGAGGGATTCGTGGAGGAGGTACTAATCGACCGGGAAGCGATATCATCAACATAGTCAACAAACAGAAGTTCGTGACATCAGTGTACATTTGGTATATATTCAAAATATATACTAAATTAAAGATGGAGTAATTACTCAAAAGTGTCACTATTTGTGAAATGTATATTTTACAATAGGTAAATATTTTATATAAATCATAGTAAAGTTTTTTTTTTTAAAGAAACTATTTTACGAATGACTGGGTTTCCCAGACAACGTTTGACTACACTAACGCCATCTATTGACCACTGCCTAAGGATACCTGCCAATTTCCCGCCAATGAAAACAGTCATACGCTGCAAAAATAGTCATTCTCGTAAAAAGTTTCTTTGAAAAGAAGACAAGATTTATTGTCAAGTATTACCAAATAAAATATACAAATCACAAATAGTGACACTTTTGAGTAATTGATCCATATTTTAAATTAGTATATATTTTGAATACAGTATATACCAATGTCCGCTGACGTCACGAACTTATCTGTGATTGACTCTGTTGACGATGTCGGTTCCAGGTCGAATAGTACCTCCTCCACCAACCCTTCCCCCTACCGAACAGTACAAAAAGAGGAGAGGTGTATGAATGCATAATTTTGGAGTAAATGGAGATCGTGCTCTTGTAAACAAATAACTAATTAAAACTAGAAATTAGACGAAATTAAAAACCTAAAACCTTTAAAAATATAAAGATAAAATCGTAACTGAAGAACAAATGATATATATAATAAGTCGTAAGTAGAAACATATTAGGCTTACAAAACCATCATCATCATCAGTATGCTGTGGTAAATTCACCACATAAGCCTACCACCAGTATTTTATGATAGCTATTGTGTACATTTTGTTTTTGGTCGCATAAAATTCGTCCAAAAATATGAATTTGTCATTGCCAGAATCCGTTTTCCGAGGTCAGGAAACTGATCTTCTTTATTGACCAAACTCGCTTTCTAAGCCATTTTCTAATCCTTCTTTCTAGTTGTGCCACTCTTCTTTGGGCCTCTTTTTTCCTCATCCTTTCTTCTTATCTAACTGATTTTATTCTTTCATTAGCGTATCTAAAGTGTCTGACTGTCTATTCATGTCTGAAACACTTGGGATTTCCTCTGCTCCTTTCTTGTTGCTCCTCACTTTATTCAGAGGAACTTTTGCACACAACAAAATAACCCATCGATATCTTCCGTTTTCTTTATCGTCCTCAATAGAGATTTTAGGACGAAAGATTCTTATATAATCAGTTATGTATAATTATAGAAATGATTGAATCTTCGGAAAAATATGAATTAATTTGTTGAATATATCATTTAATCCAATGATAAAAAGGAATTTCAAATTTGGGAGTTAAATCATAAAAAATTCACATAATAATTTTCAAAGTTAAGATATTGTAAACTTATTTTGAACTGTAGTGAGCGTGAAACACGATAGCTATGGGCAGGTTGTCATGAGGTTTAACGATTTTATTTTTGGTGTAAACCAACATTTTCTTGATCATTGCATTTAGAGTTATTTTGCAATAGGTGTCCATGGGACCTTTAAGTTCAATCTATTAAAGATTCAGACTGTATAGGTTGTATTTCCTTGAGCACAACAAAAATCTTTAGTATCTTGAAGAAAGTTTGATATTAATGTTATCCCGGTCTACCTGGAACTCAGTTGAGATAAACTTAGCTACCTATAGTTAACCTCTTGAGAGAAGAAGAATTGATTGGTAATTTCAGTGTTGTCAAGTGTACGAGGAAGGAGCAAAATATGTAAAGAATATGCCAGACTATTCTGTGTATATGTCGAGAAAGAGGTAATGAGCCGTAACCAGAGAGATGGCTCGAATATAGTACTGTCCGGCTAGAATATAGGTGGTAACATGAACGTTTAACAGATTCTTAAGTTGGTAACGATACACCCTTGTTTACTCTCATTTTCGTAAAAAGATTCAATTATAACATCACTTACTTCCTGGTACTCTCGACGATGCATCATGCGTAAGACCTCGTGCGGAGGCTCCTTCAAGTAACCCCCTCTAGATCTACCTCCCCCCCCCTTGGTCTACCCCTTTCCCTAGATCTACACCTTCCCCTAGATCTACCCAGTCTTCTAGGTCTACCCCTTCCCCTAGGTCTACTTCACCATACGTCCATCCCTTCCTTTATGTCTACCCCTCCCCCTCGGTCTATCCTTTCCCCTAAATCTACCCCTTCCCTTAAGTCTATCCCTTCCTCTAGGTCTACCCTTCCCCCTTGGTATACCTCTTACCCTAGGTCTACCCTTTTCTATAGATCTACCCCTTCCTCTAAGTCTACCCCTTCCTCTAGGTCTCCTCCTTCCTTTAGTTCTACCCCACACCCTTTTGTCTACACTTTCCCCTTGGTCTACCCTTTTAACTAGGTTTTCCACTTCCTCTAGGTCTACTCTTTTCTTAAGGTCCACCCTTCCCCTAGGTCTACCACTTCCCTAAGTTTACCCCTTATTCTAGTACTACCCCTTCCTGTAAGTTTACCCCTTCCTCTAAGTTTAAAACCCCATTTGGTCTACTCCTTCTGCCTAGATCAACCCCTCCCCTAGGTCTCCCACTTTCATTAGGTCTACCCCTTCCTCTAGGTCTACCCCTTTCTATAGGCTTTTGCCTCCCTTAGGTCTACCCCTTCCTCTATGTCTACCTCGCACCTAGGTGTACCCTTTCCTTTAGATGCATCCCTCCTACCTTGGTCTACCCCTTCCCCAAGGTCTACCCATTTTTCTAGATCTACACCTTGCTTTAGGTCTAGGTCTACTCCCCTTGGTCTAGTCCTTCCCCTAGGTCTACCCCTCCCCTAGGTCTACCCCTTCACCTAAGTGTACCCCTTCCCATAGCTCTACCCCTTCCCCTAGGTCTACCCTTCCCCTAGGTCTACCACTCCTCTAGGTCTACCCCTCCCTCAGATCTACTCCCACTAGGTCTACTCCTTCCTCTAGATCTACACCTTCTTCTATGTCTACCACTCCCTCCTTGGTCTACCCCTTTTGGTCTACCCATAACCCCTAGGTCGACACCTCACCTATTCGTACCCCTTCCTCTATGTCTACCCCTTTTTCTAGGTGTACTCCTAACTTAGGTCTACGTCTTCCTCAAGGTCTACCCCTTCCTCTAGGTTTACCTGTTGCAACTTAGTCTATCTCTCCCATAGGTCTACCCCATCCTTTAGGTCTACTCTTCCCTGAGGTCTATCCCTTCCTCTAGGTCTACCCCATCCTCTAGGTCTACCCCCTTCCCTTTTGCTTATCCCATCCTTTATGTCACGTCTCCTTTTTTGGACTACTCCTTCCCTATGTGTACCCCTCTCTAAGTCTACCCCTTCTTCTAGCTCTACACATTCCCCTAGGTATACCCCTCTCCTAGGTCTACCATTTCCTCTAGGTCTACCCCTTCCTCTGGTCTATCCCTTGCTCTAAGTCTACCCCATCCCAAATGACTACCCCTCCCCTAGGCCTACCTCGTTGTTTATCTCACCCCTCCTCCCTTTGTCTACTCTTTCCCCTAAGTCTATCCCTTCCTCTAATTCTACCTCTTCCCTGAGTCTACCTTCCCTTGGGTCTACCCCTTCCTCTAGGTATACCCGTCCTAAATTGGTCTACCTCTCCCCTAGGTCTACATCTCCCCTAGGTCTACCTCATCCTTTAGGTCTACCCCTTCCCCTACATCTACCTCTTCCTCTAGGTCTACTCCTTTCCCAAGGTCTACCCATTCCACATGGGTATCTCATCCTTTATGTCACCCCTCCTTCCTTGGTCTACTCCTTCCTCAAGGTCTAACCCTTCCCTAGGTCTACCGCTTCCTCTAGTTCTATCCCTTCCATTAGTTCTACCCCTCCCTTAGGTTTACCCCTGTCACTAGGTCTACCCCTTCCCAACGTCTACCCTTTCCCTATGGGTATCCCATCCATTATGTCACACCTCCTTTCTTGGTCTAATCCTCCCCCTAGGTCTACCAATTCCCTAAGGTCTACCCCTATCCTAGGTATTACCCTCCCTCTAGGTATTCCCCTCGCTCCTTGGTCTACCCATTCTCTCAAGTCTACTCCTCCCTTAAGTCTACCCTTTCCCCTATTTCTACCCCTTACTCTATGTCTACCCCTTTCCCAAGGTTTACCCATTCCCCTTTGGTATCCTATCCTTTATGTCACCCCTCCTTCCTTGGTGTACTCCTTCCCAAGGTCTACCCCTCCCCGAGGTGTACCCGTTCCTCTAGTTCTACCCCTTCCACTAGTTCTCCCCTTTCCACTAGTTCTACCCCTCCCTTAGGTCTACCCCTTTCACTAGGTCAACCCCTTCCCCAAGGACTAGCCCTTTCCCTATGGGTATCCCAATACTTTATATCACACCTCCTCTTTGGTCTACCCCTTACCCTCTGTCTATCCCTTCCCCTAGGTCTACCCTTCTCCTAGGTATTACCCTTCCTCTAGGTCTACCCCTCGCTCCTTGGTCTACCCATTCCCCAAAGTCTACTCCTCCCTTTGGTCTACCCATTGCCCCAACTCTACTCCTCCCTTTTGTTTACCCCATCCCCTATGTCTACCCCTTCTTCTAGGTCTACCCCTTACCCAAGGTCTATCCATTCCCTATGGGTATCCCATCCATTATGTCATCCCTCTTCCCTTGGCCTACTCCTTCCCCTAGGTCTACCCCTGCCCTAGGGCTACCCCTTCCTCTAGTTCTATTCTTTCCCCTATGTCTACTCCTCCCCTAGGTCTACCCTTTTCATTAGGTCTACCCTTCCCCAAGGACTTCCCCTACCCTATGAGTATTCCATCCTTTATATCACCCCTTCCTCTAAATCGACCCCTTCCGTTAGTTCTACTCCCCCCCTAGGTCTACCTCTTCGTCTACGTCTACCCCTTCCTCTAGGTGTACCTATCCACCTTTGTCTACCCCTCCTCCTAATCTTCACCTCCCCTATGTCTACCCCTTCCTATAAGTCTATCCCTTCCCCTAGATCTACCCCTTGCTCTATCCCTCCCCAAATTATTACCCTTTCTCAATATCTACCCCTCGTTCTACCTATTCCCCCAAGTCTACTCCTCCCTTAGATCTACCCTTTCCCCTAGGTCTACCCCTCCCCTAGGTCTATCCCTTCATATAGGTCTACCCCTTCCCATAGGTCAACCCCGCCCCTTAGTTCTACCCCTCCCATGCTTTCCCTGAGCACTTATCCATCCTCATATTTCAATTTTTATTTTTAGCTTTAATTCAGTAATGGCAGAACCTGATAAAGGAAACAGTAATACAAAGAAGCTTGTAAAACGCCTTATTACAAGTAAGAAAATACCTAAGTAAGAATCCCAACGAGTAGCTTACCAGTAATTGTTCCGGGAAATAATTTTGGCACAATATTGAAAAACTTGTTTTTATTGTAGTCTTTATATAAGTTTCCTCTAAATTACTTTTTTTGGAAATGCGCTGAGAAGTGTGTATATGTTGTTCACATTAAGAAAATAACTTTCAGTATTGTTATATGTCTTGAGCGACAATATATATATATATATATATATATATTTA
>NW_027168481.1:547500-587500 GCF_036898095.1 Palaemon carinicauda | reverse complement strand
TCGAGTGGAAGGTCGTTGAAGAGTCTCGGTGCCGCATAACTGAACGTTCTTCCTCCTATTGCATGATTCACACTAATTTCGAATAGTCTATGTGGGTCATCTGCATGTCTAACTCTTACAGCGGCGCTGGTAGCTTCAGGGTAGGGGACCAGGCAATCATGAAGATATTTAGGCTTATCACTTATAAGTGGTTTGTGAGTCAACAAGCAAATTTTAAATTCAATTCTAGCCTTAACAGGTAACCAATGTAGATCGATCAGTGCAGGAGTTATTCTCTCCCGAAATTTAATGCCTTTTATCAGTCTAGCCGCCCGGTTTTGCACATTTTGAAGCTTTCTTAGTAGTGTATTGGGCAATTTGTAGTACAGAGAATTGCAATAATCAAGCCTTGATATTACATGACTCATCACTAAAATTTTTGTACTGCCCTCTGTTAAATATTTTCTAATAAATGCTATGTTTCTCAGGTGATAGTTACACACTTTCACTGTGTTCACAATTTGGTCCTTCATTGACAAATTACAGTCTATCAGTACACCCAAATTTTTCACAACAGGCACAATCCCAACATCAGCATCACCAATTTTTATACTTTGAATTAACTGGCAATTCTTCAAAGCCACCTTTGTGCCAAAGAACATACATTCTGTTTTATCATCGTTTAATTTGAGCTTTTTCCTCTGCATCCATGTTTTTATTTCAGTCATTATCTCATCAATTTTCTTCTCTGTATCTTGTGTTGCTGAAATTGAGATGTAAAACTGAGTATCATCTGCATATAGTTTAAATCCCACTTTTTGTTTTTTCAAGATGTGTGATAGCTCGATAGTATATATGTTAAACAAGATAGGGCCCAGGACACTACCCTGTGGTACACCCTTCATAAGAATTCTCTCATTGGATCGGTTTCCAGAAACTTCTACAATAGTCTTCCTGTTCACTAAGTAACTTCGCAAAAATTTCAGTGCTTCCTGAGTCACTCCAATAGACTCCAAGTCGTCAAGTAAGTACTCGTGCACAACAGTGTCAAAAGCAGCACTAAGATCTAACATAATTAAAATTCCACACTTTCCCCCATCAAGAAGACCTATCATATCATTCATTATTGAGCACAAAGTAGTTTCTGTAGAATGATTAGCTCTGTAGGCCGATTGATTTTCCGAGAATACCTCTAACTCGTCAATATGCGCCCATAATTGCTCACTAATGACTTTTTCAATAAGCTTTGACATGTAGGATAAATTTGAAATGGGCCTATATGAATTTAGCTCGTTTACATCACCTTTCCCTTTGTAAATTGGTTTGATCAACGCAGTTTTTTCACAGCTAGGAAAACAGGATTGTGATATACTTAGGTTAATTATGTTCAGGTAAATATTATATACGACTTGTTTATTTGGAGCTTCACTTATAGAACTGTTTGGGAAAGGGTCGTTTCCACAATATGTATTCTTCATCTCTCTCATAACCTTTAACAAGTCGCACATATTTATTTCCTTAAATTTTATTAACTTCTTTCCCTCCTTCGCTGGCATACCTGACTGTCCTTCCAAGTGATTTTGGGGGAAGCCTCTATAGATTTTATCAATTTTTTCACTAAAGAATATAGCAAAACTCTCTGCACAAACATTGTCAGGCAAGACATATTTTTTCTTTAATCCCATCAAATCGTCAAGGTTTTTGTGAAAGTCCTTCATGTTATTGGTTTTTTTACATTCGCCGTTGTAGAATTTTCTTTTTGTTTTTTCTAACAGGATGTTATAGTCATTTCTGGCCTTATTATATAGATTTCTGGCTTGTAAGGATTTGGCTCTTTTCCATCTACCTTCCATCTTACGTCTGTGTCTTTTTGCCTTTAATAGCTCACTATTATACCATCTAACATTTTCGCGTAGCACTATTTGTTTGTTCTTTATGGGACACATGGTATCGTACATTTTTCCAAAATTGTCGTTGTATTTCTTGGTATAGCACCCAACACATTCTATGTCTACCATATGTTCACATTGTGTGTTCACACAAGACATTTGCGCTACACTAGCTTCAATAAAATTCTCAGCATCAAAATTTTCCCGTTCCCTATATGTGATCCATTTTTTCAATACTCTGGTGCAATTTATATTAACATTAAAGGTGATGAGTTTATGTGTTTTTGAGATCTCAAAGTCTGGTTCCACTTCAAGGTTTTTTATTAGGTCTGAGTCTTTTCCACATATGACCAAGTCGAGTGTATGACCACCTACTGACGTTGATACCAAAACACTGTTTATTAAATTAAACATCTCAAATACTTCCTTGAGTTCTTTAGCCTTATTATCATTTTCATCATCTACCCAACAGTTGAAGTCTCCACCAATTAATGTATTTTTAATATCGTCCACCATACCCACAAGAATACTAAATTCTTCAATGAATTTAGTCATATTACTCGCTAGTGGTCTATATAAGGATATTATACTCAATACCTTATTGTTTCTTGTCAGTTTTAAACAGATATATTCAAACGTTTCAAATACTATTTCATTCATGATAGAAACCCTAGAGAAAGTTTTCGACACAAAGACACCCACTCCTCCTCCAGTTTTATCCTTTCTTGGTACGTGGTAGAAATCATGAGTACAGGGCGTCATCTCCTGAATCTTTGAGTTATCACTAATATTTCCCTGCAACCAAGTTTCCGTTAATAAGCATAAATCTAATTCCATTTCGTTAATAAGATTTCTAATCTTTATGGTTTTATTCCACACCGATTGAATATTTATCAGACCACACTTAACCAATGGGCTAGACTCCATGATCGGTTCTATTTTTTATCCTGGTAAGCTCCTCCTTGTATACTTTACAGTTATCGTCATATGTCTTATGATTCGTATCATTGTAATTCCTCACTGTGCAGTTATGACACTTTAACGTATTTACAGTACAATCCGTGGTTCGATGATCCTGGCTACACTTGGCACATACCTGAGTCTTGCTACAATTTTCAGCAGTATGACCAAATTCCTGGCATTTATAACACTGAAATACATTGTAGGAATCATAGATTTTACAGCATCCTCCAAGCGTGGTATATACTCTGTCATCTCTTTTACGGAAGACTTTCCTGATAGTTGGACTACACTTTATAATGACGTGTAATTTACCGCTTTGTCTTGATTTAAACATCCTGATCAATTTAAAGTCTTCTTCATTTTCACATATATCATTCAACCATTCATTCTTCTCCATTATACTGGCAATTATATCATCTTCATTTTCATCAATATTGCAGACCTTGATCTTCGGTTTAAGTAGATCCTTTTTATCTACTTCTACCTTAATGTCATTCTTGACCTCTTCTAAGTCATTTTTAGCCTTTTCTAACCAGGTTTTATCCGCAAAATTAACTACCAAGTGGCCTTGTTTAGAGGTTTTGACCTGTTCGACATTGGTGGTTATCTTCTTCATGATAGTTTTCTTGATATCTGAAGCCTTCTTGTTTTCCTCCGTAGATTTTATAACCAAAGTGTTTCTTGATTTCAACTTACTTGCATATGTAGTCTTGGTCACATTCTCTTTTTCGTATTCCACAAGTTTCTCTTTCAGCTCAACAATTTCTTGACGCATATCAATGTATTGAGCAGTTATCATATCCATAAAACCAGACATCTGTTGTTGTACATTTACTTTCATCTCTGCTATGTTGATGCTAAGTCTCGTCATGTCATCAACACATGCAGACTCAACACATTTTGGACATTTATAAATGATGTTCCTGCTTTTTAAAAGAGTACTTGTACCATCCCTTAAATTAGAGCAAGCTTCTTCATCATGGTACCATCTTCGGCATTCATCGCATTGTATCCCATCATCGACATAGGACTCACAGTACCCACACATGCCATGATTGCCTCCGTCATCACATTCTTCATAAGCTGCTGCCATTATATTTTCCTCTTTTCCTTGGAGTACCGTGTCGATTTCAGTCACAAATAGATCAAAATTATCAAATTATCAAATAAAACATTAGATAATTGTCTTCTGCAAACTAGAAATTGGACGAAATTCAAAACTTGAAAGCCATTGAAATATAAAGATAAAATTGTCCCTGAAGAAAAAAATGATAGATATAATAAATCGTAAGTAAACACAAAATAGGCTTAGAAAACCGATAGCTTTTACTTGATCGATATTGCGAATGAGTTTGTAGCAAAGAATCATCATCGTCAGTGTGCTTTGGTAAATTCACCACATAGGCCTACCGGTATTTTATGATAGTTATTGTGTACATTTTGTTAACGGTCGCATAAGATTCGTCCAAAAATATGAATTTATCGTTGCTAGAATCCGTTTTCCGAGATCAGGAAACCGTTCTTCTTTTTTGTCGAAACTCGCTTATTAATCTTTCTTTTTAGTTGTGGCGCTCTTCCTTTGCCCTCTTTATTTCCTCATCTTTTCTCCTTATCTAACTGATTTTATTCTTTCATTAGCGCATTTAAAGTGTCTGTCTATACATGTCTGAAACACTTGGGATTTCCTCTGCTCCTTTCTTGTTGCTCCTCACTTTATTCAGAGGAACTTTTGCACACAACAAAATAACCCATCGATATCTTCCGTTTTCTTTATCGTCCTCAATAGGGATTTTAGGACGAAAGATTCTTATATAATCGGTTATCTATTATTATAGAAATTATTGGAACGTAGGAAAAATATGAATTAACTTGTTAAATATATCATTTAATCCAATGAAAACAATGAATCTTAAATTTGGGAGTTAAATGATAAAAAATCCACATAATAATTTTAAATGTTAAGTTATTGCAAATTTATTTTGATCTGTAGTGAGCAGGAAAAAAGCAGGTTACGCATATTTTCTTATTGTCATCGTCTTATTTTTGGTGTAAACCAACATTCATACAATCTTTGTTGTTAGAGATATTGTGCAACAGTTGTCTATGGGACTTTTAACTTCTGTCTATCAGGAATTCAAAGATTTTGAGTTTTCATTCCCTTGAGCATGAATAAAATCTTTATTGTCTTTAAGAAAGTTTGATATTACTTTCATCCCATTCTACCTTGAACTCAGTTGAGATAAACATAGTTACATAACTTCTTGAGAGAAGAAAAATGGTTTGGTAATTTCAGTGATGTCAACTGTATGAGGATAGAGGAGAATGTGGAAAGAATAGGTCAGACTATTCTGAGTAAGTGTCGGCAAAAATGAAATGAACCGTAACCAGAGAGATGGATCGAATGTAGTACTGTCCGGCGAGAATATAGATGACAGATTTTTAAGTTGGTAACGATACATCCTTTTAGCTTGCTGCCTTTTGTTTACCTTCATTTTCGTAAAAAAGACTCAATTGTAACATCACTAACGTCCTTTTACTCTCGACGATGCATCATGTGTAGGACCTCGCGTGGAGGCTCCCTCAAGTGACCCCTTCCTCTAGGTGTACCTCTCCCTCCTTGGTCTAACCCTTTCCCTAGATCTACACCTTCTAGATCTACCCATCCCCTAGGTCTAGCCCTTTTTCTATGTCTAGCCCTTCATCCAGGTCTACCCTTTCCCCTAGGTCTACTTCTACCCCTTCCTTTATGTCTCCATCTTCCTCTCGGTCTACCCCTCCCCTTTGCTCTACCCCTTCCTCTAGGTCTACCCCTCCCCCTTGGTATACCCCTTCCCCTAGATCTACCCCCTAGGTCTACCCATTTCTATAGATCTACCCATTCCACCTAGGTCTACTCCTCCCCTAGGTTGACCTCTTCCTCTAGGTTTCCTCTTCCTCCTAGTTCTACCTCTCACCCCTTTGTCTACCCCTTCCCCTAGGTATACCATCTCCTAGGTCTACCATCTCCTAGGTCTACCCCTTTCTCTAGGTCTTCCCCTTATTGTAGGTCTACCCCTTCCCTAAGATTACCCCTTACTCTAGGTCTACTCTTTCCTCTAGGTCTACACTTTCCCCTAGGTTTACCCCGTTCTCTAGGTTTAATTCCCCACTTTGTCTACTCCTTCCACCTAGATCAACCCCTCCCCTAGGTTTACCCCTTCGACTAAGCTACCCCTTCAACTAGGTCTACCCCTTCAACTAGGTCTACCCCTTTCCATAGGACTTCGACTCCCTTAGGTCTACCCTTCTCCTATATCTACCCCTATTCTCGGTCTACTCTTTCCTCTAGGTGTATCCCTCCCAACTTGGTCTACCCCTTCCCCTAGGTCTACCCATTCCTCCAGGTCTACCCCTTCCGCTAGGTCAACCTTTTCCCGTAGATCTAGCTCTACCTCACCTTGGTCTACTCCTTCCCCTCTGTCTACCCCTCTCTCCAAGTCAACCTCTCCCTTAGGTCTACCACTTCTGTAGCTCTAACCCTTCATCTAGGTCTACCCCTCCCATAGGTGTACCCCTCCCTCTAGGTCTACACCTTCTTCTATGCCTACCCCTTCCTCCTTGATCTACCACATTTGGTCTACCCCTTCCCTAAGTCTAACCCTCACATGTTTCTACCGCATCCTCTAGGTCTACCCCTTCATCTAGGTGTATTCCTAACCTAGGTCTACCCCTTCCTTTAGGTTTACTTGTCCCACCTTGGTCTATCTCTCCCAGACTCTACCCCTATCCTTTAGGTCTACCCCTTTTCCAATGTCTACCCCTTCCCCTAGGGGTACCCCTTCCTCTAGGTCTACCGTTCCCTTTTGTCTATCCCATCTTTTACAGTATGTCACTCCTCCTTCCTTGGACTACTCCTTCCCCTAAGTCTACCCTTCCCTAGGTCTACCCCTTCCTCTAGCTCTACCCCTTCCTCTATGTATATATGTATATATGCTGTACTGCTACAAGGATCACGTGAATGGTATACACAAAAGCCAGTAGGAAATAATGAAAAGCTTTAGTACCAAGCGCTTTCGTGCATTTTTAATACACTTCTTCAGGGTACAATAAAAAGTGAGACAGTTGAAGGGCGTCAATAAGTAAGATAGAATAAAAAAAAAGAACAATAAGAGAAATGATAGAAAAACCTAGTCAGCTAACTAGCATTGTCAAACAATTAAACAACCCACAGCCATAATTTGTACTAGAACGTTAATTGGTCATAAACACAAAACAGATAAACATAAATGATATCATTCTAAATTGCTGAACAATATTGGTCATGATGAAATTATCCAATTTATATAAACCAGCACTAATATTTAAAACACAATCATACTTTATCTTTATAATACTTGATTCTATATTATATATATATATATATATATATATATATATATATATATATATATATATATATATATATATACTAGCAAGGGTACCCGTGCTCCACACCGGTAAAAAAAGGAATATAAGATTTATGCAAATATTTCAAAGGTCAAAACTTTGCCTTTGTTGGGGAGTTGCTCTGGATCGTGTTGATGTGACTCTGTGTCGTTCTGGTTCCAGTGTCCCATTTCTCTGCTCTGGTGTTTCATTCGCTCGTCTCAAGGATTTACGAAGTCGGTCTGCTTCTTGATGTTTATTTTTCATATATATATATATATATATATATATATATATATATATATATATATATATATATATATATGTATATATATATATATATATATATATATGATAAATTTTTTGCACGTTTAAACGTGTTTCTTTCATATTTTAAATAAGCCATATATATTAATACATTAATGTCTGGATTCTCTTAACGACCTCGGGATCAGAGCCCCAGGCGGAACCGCCCAAAGACTATGATATCGGACCGGCGGGGATTTGAACCCTCGTCCAGGATATCTGTATGCCAGTGACCATACCACTCCGCCACGAAGAAAGATAAAAGTCAATGACAATTCTTCTATACATATACCTGTCAAATTCAGGTATTCTGTATTTAGGTTTGGGACTTGGCATTCGATTAATCGAATGCCAAGTCCCAAACCTAAGTACAGAATACCTGAATTTGACAGGTATATGTATAGAAGAATTGTCATTGACTTTTATCTTTCTTCGTGGCGGAGTGGTATGGTCACTGGCATACAGATATCCTGGACGAGGGTTCAAATCCCCGCCGGTCCGATATCATAGTCTTTGGGCGGTTCCGCCTGGGGCTCTGATCCCGAGGTCGTTAAGAGAATCCAGACTTTAATGTATTAATATATATGGCTTATTTGAAATATATATATATATATATATATATATATATATATATATATATACTTATATATATACTTATATATACACACACACATTTTTGCGACCCGTCAAAAATGACGGCTAAATTTTTACCCCTCTCAAGGGTATGACTACTCCCTTTCCTCCTACCCGAAAACAGGTCTTCGAATGTGTTTTACTTCAAAATAGTCGACAGGATTTTCTGCTTTTGTTAAGGAATGATGATGTGCTCGATGACCACATCAAAGCCTTCGACAACTTTGCTTGGAGGAAGGAATGCAAGTCGAGCCGAGAGTAAGCGCATGTTCAGAGCAGACTCTGTGTCGTTCCCCTAATGTGATTTGAGTCCATATTCATCCATATTAATCTCGGAATCTTGTCATTTTTTTCTAAGCTATAGCTAAGAAAATTGGCCTTTTTCCCTCATTCCAATATTATTTTTATTCATTCTGGATCTTTTTATCTTGTTTGTGGACGTCTATAATCAAAAGTAGATTTGAAGATGCATTGAAAGTTTGACCGGTGTAAAGGTTTCAAGCTACCCCTAGTTTCAAGGTAACCGCCCCCCCCCCCCATAACTTGAAACCGGTTTCAGATTACTGGGGGGGAGGGGTGTTAGTTTGAAACTGGTTTCAGGGTAACCCCCCCCTGTTTTTAAGTTCCCCCCCCCCCCAGTAGACTACAATAAAGTAAACAATCTTTTTGAATTATTTTTTTTATTTATAACAAAGCCTAAAAGTACATATTAAGGAACCACTTGCCGTTGATGTGCAAGTTCATGAACAGTGAACAAAAGCAATGAATAGAATTGGAATGAATAACTCATGTAAAACGAAGATTTTTTTCTTTGATATTTGTCCCGTGAGATTTTCTCCAATCAGATTTTGTCCTCTGAGATTTTATTCAGTCGGATTTTTCCCTAAGTGATTTTGTCCTAAACGATTTTGTCTTGTGTGAGATTTTGTCCTATATGATTTTGACAAGTCATATTTTGTCCAATTAGATTTTGTCCCGTGAGATTTTGTCTGGTAAGATTTGGTCCTGTCTGATTTTGTCTTTTGTGATTTTGACCTGTCACTTTTTATCCTATGATTTTGTCCAGTTAGATTTTGTCCTGTCATATGTCAAAATTACAACATCTCACCCACAACATACATACATATACATACATATACCAAAGGCACTTCCCCCAATTTTGGGGGGTAGCTGACATCAACAAGAAACAAAACAAAAAAGGGGACCTCTACTCTCTACATTCCTCCAGCCTAACCAGGGACTCAGCCGAGTTCAGCTGGTACTGCTAGGGTGCCACAGCCCAACCTCCCACATTTCCACCACAGATGAAGCTTCATACTGCTGAGTCCCCTACTGCTGCTACCTCCGCGGTCATCTAAGGCACCGGAGGAAGCAGCAGGGCCTACCGGAACTGCGTCACAATCGCTCGCCATTCATTCCTATTTCTAGCACGCTCTCTTGCCTCTCTCACATCTATCCTCCTATCACCCAGAGCTTTCTTCACACCATCCATCCACCCAAACCTTGGCCTTCCTCTTGTACTTCTCCCATCAACTCTTGCATTCATCACCTTCTTCAGCAGACAGCCATTTTCCATTCTCTCAACATGGCCAAACCACCTCAACACATTCATATCCACTCTAGCCGCTAACTAATTTCTTACACCCGTTCTCTCCCTCACCACTTCGTTCCTAACCCTATCTAATCGAGATACACCAGCCATACTCCTCAGACACTTCATCTCAAACACATTCAATTTCTGTCTCTCCATCACTTTCATTCCCCACAACTCCGATCCATACATCACAGTTGGTACAATCACTTTCTCATATAGAACTCTCTTCACATTCATGCCCAACCCTCTATTTTTTACTACTCCCTTAACTGCCCCCAACACTTTGCAACCTTCATTCACTCTCTGACGTACATCTGCTTCCACTCCACCATTTGCTGCAACAACAGACCCCAAGTACTTAAACTGATCCACCTCCTCAAGTAACTCTCCATTCAACATGACATTCAACCTTGCACCACCTTCCCTTCTCGTACATCTCATAACCTTACTCTTACCCACATTAACTCTCAACTTCCTTCTCTCACACACCCTTCCAAATTCTGTCACTAGTCGGTCAAGCTTCTCTTCTGTATCTGCTACCAGTACAGTATCATCCGCAAACAACAACTGATTTACCTCCCATTCATGATCATTCTCGTCTACCAGTTTTAATCCTCGTCCAAGCACTCGAGCATTCACCTCTCTCACCACTCCATCAACATACAAGTTAAACAACCACGGTGACATCACACATCCCTGTCTCAGCCCCACTCTCACCGGAAACCAATCGCTCACTTCATTTCCTATTCTAACACATGCTTTACTACCTTTGTAGAAACTTTTCACTGCTTGCAACAACCTTCCACCAACTCCATATAACCTCATCACATTCCACATTGCTTCCCTATCAACTCTATCATATGCTTTCTCCAGATCCATAAACGCAACATACACCTCCTTACCTTTTGCTAAATATTTCTCGCATATCTGCCTAACTGTAAAAATCTGATTCATACAACCCCTACCTCTTCTAAAACCACCCTGTACTTCCAAGATTGCATTCTCTGTTTTATCCTTAATCCTATTAATCAGTACTCTACCATACACTTTTCCAACTACACTCAACAAACTAATACCTCTTGAATTACAACACTCATGCACATCTCCCTTACCCTTATATAGTGGTACAATACATGCACAGACCCAATCTACTGGTACCATTGACAACACAAAACACACATTAAACAATCTCACCAACCATTCAAGTACAGTCACACCCCCTTCCTTCAACATCTCAGCTTTCACACCATCCATACCAGATGCTTTTCCTACTCTCGTTTCATCTAGTGCTCTCCTCACTTCCTCTATTGTAATCTCTCTCTCATTCTCATCTCCCATCACTGGCACCTCAACACCTGGAACAGCAATTATATCTGCCTCCCTATCATCCTCAACATTCAGCAAACTTTCAAAATATTCCGGCCACCTTTTCCTTGCCTCCTCTCCTTTTAACAACCTTCCATTTCCATCTTTCACTGTCTCTTCAATTCTTGCGCCGGCCTTTCTTACTCTCTTCACTTCTTTCCAAAACTTCTTCTTATTCTCTTCATATGACTGACCCAGTCCCTGACCCCACCTCAGGTCAGCTGCCCTCTTTGCCTCACGTACCTTGCGCTTTACTTCCACCTTTTTCTCTCTATATTTTTCATACTTCTCTATACTATTACTCTGCAGTCATTCTTCAAAAGCCCTCTTTTTCTCTTCCACTTTTACCTTCACTCCTTCATTCCACCATTCACTACCCTTCCTCATGCTGCCTCCAACAACCTTCTTGCCACATACATCACATGCAATCCCAACAAAATTTTCTTTTGCCAACTTCCACTCCTCCTCTAAATTACCAGTTTCTCTTACTCTCACCTCGTCATATGCCATTTTCAACCTTTCCTGATATTTGCTTTTTACCCCCGGTTTTATTAGCTGTTCAACCCTCACTAGATCCCTTTTACATCCACCTACTCTATTCCCCCACTCTTTTGCTACAACTAATTTTCCTTCCACCAAAAAATGATCAGACATACCGTTAGCCATACCCCTAAACACGTGCACGTCTTTTAGTTATCAACACATAATCCATTAATGCCCTTTCTACTACTCTTCCATTTGCCACTCTTACCCATGTATACTTATTTTTATCTTTCTTTTTAAAAAAGCTAGCACTTATTACCATCTCTTGTTCAACACACATATCTATCAGTCTCTCACCACTCTCATTTTCACCTGGTACGCCATACTTCCCAATGACGCCTTCTACCTCTCCAGCGCCCACTCTAGCATTTAAGTCACCCATAATAACTACATAATTCCTTCTACCCAGTCCTTCTACACACCTAGTTAATTCATTCCAGAACTCATTCCGCTCTTCTTCACTTTTCTCACTACCTGGCCCATACGCACTGACAAACGCCCAACATTCCCTACCCAACCTAACCCTTACCCACATTAACCTAGATGATATCTCCTTCCATTCCACTACTTTACCTGTCATCCATTCACTCAGCAATAAAGCCACACCCTCTCTCGCTCTTCCCCTTTCAATCCCAGACACTCTACCAGACATTTCACCAAACATCACTTCACCCTTTCCTTTCATCTTTGTCTCACACAAGGCCAATACATCCATCCTTCTACTTCTAAACATACTTCCAATCTCACATCTTTTACTCTCTATCGTACTACATCCACGCACATTCAAACACCCCAAAACTAGAGTGCGGGGAGCAGTCACTCTCCCCCCAGCTCCATCTCTTTGTTGCTGTCTCATAGGATTTTTTTACAGGAGAGGGGGTTCCCAGCCCCCTCGTCCCGTCCCTTTTAGTCGCCTCTTACGACACGCAGGGATAACGTTGGCGCTATTCTAATTGTTTTATGCCCCCGCGGCCACAGGGGGCATAAGATGAACATTTTAACCACTTCTAAGAACACGACCTTAACTAATTCGTGTACCTGAGACTACTTCCTCATTGTTCAAAATCTGACGGGAAAATATCACACAAGACAAAATGTGATTTTGTCTCGTTTTTTTAATGTATTTTTAAGTCAGCCAATATAACGAAACCTATTGAAATTGAAGGTGGAAATTCTTTCATCTCTTAAAGCACATCTCACTGACCCAGGGTTCAGACTAAATTTCTGACTCCTGAAAGCTGGACATGATATTGTTCTTATAGATGATAATATGTTTTTGGTCGTTTTATACTTCTCGCAACACACCAGAGAACCCGTTGCCTACTGACAAGGTATTTCTAAGTCATAATTGAAAGCAAGGTTCCAAAATCATGCTTTCATTGCAGAGCAAATACAATAGATGGGCTTAGCTATTCAAGTAACGGTCTTCTTCTTCTTCTTCTTCTTCTTCTTTCGAACTTATTAGTCCCATTGTATAGCAAAACAGCCGCTCCAGTCAACTTTCTCCATTATTATTATTATTATTATTATTATTATTATTATTATTATTATTATTATTATTATTATTATTAGCAATTTTGAAATAATATTCCTAATATGATCAAATCATAGGACCTGGGTTTTGATGGATAAAGATAACTATTTAGTATCCAATTTAGTAGTTCCTTTTTTTCTGCAGCTCTTATTGTTTTGCTTTCCTCTTAGAGCTCACTAATAGTGCGGTGGTAGCATGAAGTCAGTTCAAGCTGGGTAGATCCTGAACAGACTTCGTCCTTTGGACAGATTATTATTATTATTATTATTATTATTATTATTACTTGCTAAGCCTAACGGCTCCAACAGGGAAAATAGCCCAGGGAGGAAATGATATAAATTACAAGAGAAGTTTAAGAACAAAATTAACATTAAAATAAATTTTTCATATATAAACTATGAAAACTTCAAAATAACAAGTGAAAGAGAAACAAGATAGAATAGTGTGTCTGCGTGTACCCTCAAGCAAGAGAACTCTAATCCAAGATAATGGGAGAACATTGAACAAAGGCTATGGCACTACCCAAGACTCGAGAACAATGGTTCCATTTGTGATTGTCCTCCTTGAGGAGCTGCTTACCATAGCTAAAGAGTCTCTCTTACCCTTACCAAGAGGAAAGTAGCCACTGAACAATTACAGTGCTGTAGTTAACCTCTTAAGAGAATAATTGTTTGGTTATTTCAGTGTTAAGTGTATGAGGAAAGAAGAGACTGTGTAAAGAATGAGCCAGTCAATTCTGTGTATGTGTCGGCAAAGACGAAATGAGCCGTAACCAGAGAGATGGATCGAATGTAGTATAGTCCGGCCAGATATAGATGATAAAATAAAAGTTTAACAGATTTTTGAGTTGGTAACGATACACCCTTCTAGCTTGCTGTCTTTTGTTTCCCTTCAGTTTTGTAAAAAAAAAAAAAAAAAAAAAAAAAAAAAAACTTATAACATCACTTACTTCCCGGTACTCCCGACGATGCGTTATGCGTAAGACCTTGTCTGGAGCCTCCTTAAGTAACCCCTTCCTCTTTGTCTACCTATCACCCCTTAGTCTACCCCTTTCCCTAGATCTAAACCTTCCCCTATATCTACCCATCCCTTAGGTCATGCCCATCCTCTAGGTCTACCCCTTCCTCTAGGTCTACCATTTCCAGTATGTCTACCCTTTTTCCCAAGATTTGCGTGCTCTACCCCTTCCCTAGGTCTACCCCTTCCTCTAAGTCTACCCCTTCCGTTAGATCTACTCCTCCCCTAGGTCTACCCCTTCGCCTACGTCTACCCCTTCCTCTAGGTGTACCCACCCCCCTTTGTCTACCCCTTCTCGTAATCTTCCCCTCCCCTATGTCTACCCCTTCCTATAAGTCTATTCCTTCCACTAGGTCTACCCCTCTCCTTTGGTATACCCCTTCCCCTAGATCTACCCCATCCTATAGATGTACCCCTTCTTCTATGCCTACCCCTTCCACCTATGTCTACCCTTTTCTCTAGGTCTACCTCTGTCCCCCACTTCATCACTGGTTAATCCCTTTGATCGAAGGTCATCCGTGATGCAGTCTATCCACCTTCGCTTTGGTCTCCCTCTCCTTCTCGTTCCCTGTACCTCCATTTCCACCAGTCTCCTCCCAATATGCTGTTCATCTCTTCTCATGACATAACCATACCACCTCATTCTACTTTCTTGGATCTTATCTGATAGTTTTCTAATTCTTGTAGTACCTCTAATTACCTCATTCCGTAACTTATCTCTTCTTGTCACCCCACACATCCATCTCAACATTCTCATCTCTGTCCTGTGTACCTTACCTTTCAACTTAACCCTTATTTTCCTGTCGCATAGTACTACACACACTTTTTTCCAATTCTTCCATCCTGCTGCTTGTATTCTGTGGTTTATTTCTGCCCCCAGATCAGCATCCTCTGCAACTGTTGGTCCTAAATACTTGAAATTTTCAACTCTCTTCAAGCTCTCTCCATTTAAACTAACTTCCACATTCTCCCCATTTTTCAAGCTCAAATACTCTACCTTTTTACTGCAGATCTTCAATCCTCTATTTTCCATTTCTCTTCTCCATTCCTCTAGTTTCTCTTTTACTTTTACTACCTCTCACTACTGGTACAGAGTATAACATTATCAGCAAAGAGCGTACTATCAACTAAGTCAAAGTCATGAGCCGGATATTTTATTTTTATACAAAAGACAGAGGCCAGCTTGGAGATGGTAATGGCCAAACACTAGGCATGACCAAGGACATGTCTAATGCCTTTGTTCTTCAGTGTACTAGATATAGATGCTCATATATATATATATATATATATATATATATATATATATATATATATATATATATATATATATATATATATATATATATATTTATACATTTGTATATTTATAGATATATATATATATATATGTATATATATTTATAAATATATATAAATATATATATATATATATATATATATATATATATATTATACACACACATATGTATATATATATATATATATATATATATATATATCGCGCAAGTTTCGCTGAAATAAAGATAACTTCTCACTTTTACTACTGTAAACTAAAACATACACACACACTATATATATATATATATATATATATATGTATATATATTTATAAAAATAGTATATATTTGTATATATATATATATACGTATATATATATAATAAATACATATATATATATAAATATATATATATATATATATATATATATATATGTATATATATATATGTGTGTGTATATATATATATATGTATATATATAAATTTATTCATATATATATAAATATATATATATATATGTATATATATATACATATATATATATTTATATAAATTATATATATATATATATATATATATATATATATATATATTTATATATATATATATATTTGTGTATATATATATATACATATAGATAGATAGATAGATATATATATATATATATATATATATATATATATATATATTCATATATATATATATATTTGTATATATATATATATATATATATATATATATAAATATATATATATAAATATATATATATATATATATATATATATATATTATAGATATAGATATATATTCAAATAAGCCATATATATTTTTGATACATTAATGTCTGGATTCTCTTAACGACCTCGGGATCAGAGCCCCAGGCGAAATCACACAAAGACAAGAGCTTGTGTCCGGCTGGGAATCGAACCCTGGTCGGCAAGCTTGTATAGACAGTGGCCACGTGGTTTAGTTACTGTCTATACAAGCTTGCCGAACAGGGTTCGATTCCTTGCCGGACACAAGTTCTTCTCTTTGTGTGATTTCGCCTGGGGCTCTGATCCCGATGTCGTTAAGAGCATCCAGACATTAATGTATCAAAAATTTATATGACTTATTCGAATGTTAAAAACACGTCTAAATGTGCAAAATTTATCATATATATATGTATATATATATATATATATATATATATACATATATATTATATATATATGTCTATATATAGATATATATATTCATATATTCATATATATGTATATATATATATATAAATATATATATATATATATATATATATATATATATATATATATATATGTATATATATAAATTTATTCATATATATATATATATATATATATATATATGTATATATATATATACATATATTCATATATATGTGTTTGTGTGTGTGAGTATATATATATATATATATATATATATATATATATATATATATATATATATATATATATATATATATATAAATGCAGCCTAAGAGGGAGATAATGGAGGCCGGCATAAGGTCAGAAACGCAAACAACTAAGAAAATTATTCAGTTAAATTCCCACAGATTCCATGTTGTTCCTGGAAAGAATTTTGGTTTATAATTCAAATATCTGTTTTTATGGAAATAACTTTGCTCTTTATAATGACTTTCAATAAAATAAAAAAGAATATTCAAAGTTCAACATAAATATCATACAGCTTCATGCAATATATGGATCTGATCATCCTCTGATTGCATTTGTTCATTTACAATATCAAAATGATGCCAAATGGAATCTTCGGTTTTTCTCTAAAATTGCCAAAAACACTGAACAACTGAAATCCTGTTTTTTTCCACACAGCATTTGCGAAAGAAAAATACTAAATGCTCTTCAAACTTTTCTACATTATGGGGGAATAAAAACAGATTGAGGGTCGAAATTCTTTTATTTCTGATTTGTGCCTTCGACTCGATAATAAATCTCAAGTCTGCTGCTAAACCTTTCGTATGATTCCAAATATTGTGTCGGCGAGATGTAATGAAATATCACAGCTATGGCGTCATATACATAAAAGGAGAAAAAAAACTAAAAATATTACCAAGTCTGTGGAGTACTTTTCTGTTTGTGAGGTTTTCATCTTTATACCTTATCACCGTAGTTTTAAAACCAAAGACAAGAAACATAATTATCAATTAAAACATTAGATAATTGTCATCTGCAAACTAGAAATTAGACGAAATTAAAAACTTAAAAGCCTTTGAAATATATAGATAAAATTGTAACTGAAGAACAAATGATATATATGATAAATCGTAAGTAAAAACATAATAGGGTTGAAAAACCGATAACTTTTACTTGATCGATATTGCGAATGAGTTTGTAGCAAAGAATCATCATCGTCAGTGTGCTTTGGTAAATTCACCCCATAGACCTACCGGCATTTTATGATAGCTATTGTGTACATTTTGTTATTGGTCACATAAAATTCGTTAGAAAAATATAAATTTGTCGTTGGTAGAATCGGTTTTCCGAGGTCAGGAAACCGTTCTTTTTTGTTGTCCAAAGTCACATCCTAAGCCATTTTCTAATCTTTCTTTCTAGCTGTGCTCTCTTCCTTGGCCCTCTTTATTTCTTCATCTTTTCTTCTTATCCAACTGATTTTATTATTTCATTACAGCATTTAAAGTGTCTGTCTATACATGTCTGAAACACTTGGGATTTCCTCTGCTCCTTTCTTGTTGCTCCTCACTTTATTCAGAGGAACTTTTGCACACAACAAAATAACCCATCGATATCTTCCGTTTTCTTTATCGTCTTCAATAGGGATTTCAGGACGAATTATTCTTATATAATCAGTTATCTATAATTATAGAAATGATTGAATCTTCGGGAAAATATGAATTAATTTGTTAAATATATCATTTAATCCACTGAAAAAAAGAGAATTTTAAATATGGGAGTTAATAATAAAAATTTCACATAATGATGTCCAAAGTTAACATATTGTAAACTTATTTTGATCTGTAGTGAGCATGAAACAATGAAGTTATCCTTGCATATTTACCCTCCTGATTTTATTTTTGGTGTAAACCAACATTTACTCGATCATTGATGTTAGAGATATTGTGCAATGGGTGTTCATGGGACCTTTGACTTCTATCTATTAAGGATTCAAAGACTGTAGGTTTGTATTCCCTTGGGCATGACAACAATCTTTATTGTCTTTAAGAAAGTTTGATATTAATTTTATCCCGTTCTACCTTGAACTCAGGATATACATAGTTACATCAACCGATTTTCTTTTGTGCAGATTATTCTTGGCCGTCTTCTGTATTGTCCATTGCAACAACTCTCTGCTGATAAGGATTTGGGAATATATCACTCAGTCTTGTATCTCGTTCTCTTCACTTTCCAAAATTTTCTCTTGAAATTTGCTTTCATTATTAGAGAGAAACTTGAAAGTCTGCTATATGGTGCAAAGAAACACACACTCATATATATATATATATATATATATATATATATATATATATATATATATATATATATATATATATATAGACATGGACAGAATATTTTTGCTTGTTGGTGTGCACACGTGATATCACAGTGAGTTAAACTTTTATGAGGAGTCAAATAATGTATCTATGCTTTTAGACCTTCCGTTTTAGACAACAGTGCCATGGCTCCATCTGTGCATGGACGTAAGCCTACTCAATGATTCCAGAAAAGTCCAAATTCTTGAAGTTTTTTATTTGATGCCATACAAATATCATCTTTGGTACTCTTTACTTCTACAGTATTGTAATAAAAACAATAAAGCTTCTTTCAGTTTTCCATTGAAACTCTGTCTTATAAATGCAAGTAATTGAGAAGAAATAGGAATGTTGGTTGATTGGTCTTCACTTTCTTCTTATCAACTTACTTGTTATGTCTCTTGTAATATCAGTATTTCGCCTACCAACCGTAGGCCTATTGTGTGACGGGAGTTTGGATTCAAGTTCAGAGCCATTTTTCCTCCATGAATAGCTCGACACTTTGCCAGTAAGCTCTTCCCCCATCGTGGTTTACCTTTTCTAATAAGAAATATTATTTGATTCCGTTTGAGTTTTGACAGGTAGAGCATCATTTTTAAATCACTTGATTTTTCCTTCTAAATCTATTTTCTTGCATCATAAAAATCTATTGGTTTATTTGTAAATGATGCCTGGTGTTCGCATTACAAATGTCTTTCCATGTTTGTGACTTTAGGCTCTCGTCAGCCAACTCCTCCAATATCTTATAAAACACATTGAGGATGATGACGTCATTAACAAACTGAACAAAACCTTTTTGGAACTTCCACTGCTTTGGTTGTAATTGACCATTGCTGCTTGGTCAGAGAAGTCTCCTTCCTTTGTCAGACTGACACGGTCCTTCAACTACACTTTTGTCCTTTTCTAATTCTGTCCCTTGATTTACTTATGAAGTTTCTTTCACTTTCATTTTTTTTCGAACTAAACAGTAGTTAATGATCACTAATGGAAGATTTTCTTTTTCGATATTTGAGAATGTGATCTTTGGTATCGGAAATTTTAAAGAAACTTCGCAAGGAAAGTGAGATGATTCCTTTAGTTTTTTCTTGTAATAAAGCTTCACAATAAATCTTCTTATTAATTATTTAGTATTTTTACCTTTATTTACTAATTCTTAATTGCTTTTTAGTCCATTTATATTTAATACTTAATGAGCTTCTCAGGAACTAATCTAAGAAAATTTAGGTGGGTGAGGGATACTATATGCCGCTTTTCTTCCTTTACTTGGACTAAAATAATTGAACAGTCACGTACAATGCAATCATAACAAAATGAGTTTTACATAAATCTGTAGCGATGAATTCAGAAGTCTTGAAACTGGCTGAAGAAGTAGATGTTTCCTTGCTTTAATTGGGCCTATACGTCAATCGTAGGCCATCTGCCATCGCTGAAGTAGGAGCCTCCGTCAGGTGTTGGGAAGGCTAGCACGATGTTCTAATCGTTACGGTCACGCTAAGCACCCGCCGTCTTTCATGTGGGAGCGGAATAGTTCTGGTCGTCGTCCTTCGTTTCAAGGGATAAAATGGTTCCCTTATTTCCTCGGCTGCTAATTGGTCCTGAATATACGCCGTCCTTCAGGTAATGTATGTGCAGCTACAACTCCTTGTTCGCCTCGAGTCCGGCAAGTTAAAATAGGTCCTTAGACCTATTAAACTGAGTGACTTTCTGGGAAGAAGAGAGACCGGCTCACCTCTCACTATCGCTTATATATTGTCATCCTGGGCGTGTCAAGCTGTAATTAATCACGTGACAATTCCTTGGTTTTCGTGCCTCCTTTCGCCTTGGTCCCCAATGAGTCATTTTGAGAAGGGAACAAGACGCCGAGATGTTATTGAAAAATATCACAAGACTCAGCACCTTTCTGCCAAAAAAACCTACCTAACTTCTTGTTCGCTCTCGTCTCTCTCTACAATTCTTTCTATATCTTTACAATTACTACTAACTGCATATGTCTCTCTACTTCTTATTAACTAATAAAACTCATGAAAAAATGCATCAATAATATATATGAACCTTCTGCATATGAAATTTATCCAAATAAATCTTTTGTCTGACACAACTTATCCAGCTACTAGGATTCTTATAGAATCCTAATAAAACAAAAACAAAAAAAACTTATTCTTTAGGTTTCCCAGTAATAACTACTAGTAACTCATTTATTCTTTCCAACTTTTTGAAAATCAAATATATATATATATATATATATATATATAAATATATATATATATATATATATATATATATATATATATATATAAAGCAAAGTGTTTGTCTGGGTTTGCCCAGCCTCCGCGTTTGTCCGCCCCTCCTCCTGGCTATATCCTATAACTGACTGAGTTCTATTTATTCCCCAAAGACCAAACAACTACCCACGTTATCTTCTGCTGAGTCATGCAGTTTCACGTTAAGGATTTCTGCCGAATCATGTAATTTCAAGTTAAAGAATAATAGAGTCTATGTATGTCAGAGAGAGAGACAATTATTTCAGGACATTGTATCACCTCATAAAAGCAAGGCCTTACGAGATGGAAATCGCCATAAACTCTCTCATCAACAGAAATTGGCATCAAGTTTGTCATCTATCCTCTTCTGATACTGTGATGTAAGTTCCCTGTTTAATTGTAATTTCATGAATAATACATTTAAAATAAATGTTTGTTGATTTTATTAATTCATAGGTAAAAATGTTTTATATATATATATATATATATATATATATATATACATATATATATATATATATATATATATATATATATATATATATATATATACATATATATATATATATAGTATCTCTTTGGATACATTTTCATATCTTCCATTGGTAACACTGCCGGGTATCTTCCTAAGTTCCTATCCAAGAATACCTCATGGTTTGGGGTTCCAAAACAGGGCAAGATAGAAAGACAGCATCCTTTCACTGACGTCCCCCGGTTATCTAGCAAACAGCAGCAGGCTTTCTTTAGTAATCCACCTTTTTTTTCTTCCTTTTCTTCCCATAATTAACTCCAACATATCCTTATCCTGCTCTTCCTATTCTACCTCATTATCATCATAACTTTTGTCTGATCTTTATGGCTATTACTTTGGCCCTAACTTTTGCTTTATACACAAAACGACATAAGAAAAATCAAATAATATCTTTGAATTCATAACCCAAATGCATAAATTGTTTTCATTAGACTACAGGACTAAGCTTAAATTATTTCCCCTCTTGACGCCCTCTTCCTCACTTGGACATTAAAGCATTTAAGTATTTTTTTCGATTTTTTTAACGCTCTATTATATTTCAATAATCATTTTTTTTCATAAAAATGGACCAATGTTGTCTAATACATACACACGTTTACAAAGTGAAATATAATAGTTAATACTAAATGGAAACTTATGAAAAACGCTTGCCCGATGCTAAAATATAAAGTAATCACCAGTTTCCCCACCCCTACTACATGTATTAGTAGAGGAAGAGATGAAGGAGAAGGTTAAAAGGGAGAGAGAGAGAGAGAGAGAGAGAGAGAGAGAGAGAGAGAATACAACACCAGACCAAAGAAAGCCTGTTGCTGTTTTGCTGGATAACCGGGGGACGTCAGTGACAGGATACTCTCTTTCTATCCTGCCTGTCTCGGAACCCCAAACCGAGAGGTAGTCCTGAATCGGAAGACACCCAAGAGGAAGGATCCTCAACGGAGTCGATTTCTTAGGGCTTGACCCGACCCAGGACTCTCGGAAAACCCGAGTCTCTTTACTTTAGGTTATCCAGGAAGATACAGACATCACTGCCATTACTGGTCGGAAAATATTTTCCATTTAAGATGACTCAAACATTTTATGCAAATTTTATAGATTTGTTGATAAATTCATAATTTCTTGCAAAGATTAATAATTAAGAATTTAGTTGGCTTTACTACTAATTATTATTACAGCTATTCATGAAATTTACATTTTTTTTTTATCAAATAAATCAGTGATATGATGGGCAAGGAGAGGCACCCGAGGAGATACTACTGCTAGAGTCATTTGGTACTGTGATGGCAAGATAGTACTACATTGGATCCCTCTCTGGTTAAAGCTCATTTTTCCTTTGCCTAATTTTCGAGTTAACACAATATTAATCTCTCCATTAACTTTTGAAGGCCAAGACTGAATAACAATATTTTTTTATTCAAATTTGATTTGGAATAAAATAGTTTATTTCTAAAATCCTTGTTTAAAGATTTGGTTTGATGTAGTCTACATAAAATGAAGAGAATATGAATAGATGGAGAGAGTTGACTCGAGCGGCCGACTCTGCTATACAATGGGAATGATGAGGTTGAAAGAAGACAGTTACTTGAGTAGCTAAGCCAATCTATAGTCTATGATTAAAACATTATTTACAAGAACAATATCATGTCGACCTTTCATTGGTCGGAAATTTACTCTGTACACTGTGTCACTGAGATATTCTTTAAAAATGAAAGACTTCACACCCCCAACTTCAATACTCATTTGTTAGGCCTATAAATATTTCCATTCCTTAACTTGAATATCCAGCCTAGAATATCCATCGAACAGTCACAAATAATTTCCAAGATATCACTATAACTGTTGTTTGTTCGTAACTATGACGTCTAAGTTTAAAAAAAATAGTTATAGACCATGTTTGATATAATTCTTTGGACACTTCCATTTACAGTATGTGAAGTGTGAAGTGGATGATGAATGGAGAAGTATTGATTAAAAAACTCAATATAGAGACGACTGGCGAAATGAAACTGAGGCCCTTTGCGTTATTTGGCGTAGGAGATGATGATGATATATATAATGAATTTTATTTAAAACTCTAAAATGTAAAATTAGTAAACTGCTAATTCTTATTTATGAAAAGTAACTTCTCTGAAATAGTTTCTTCCTATCAATAAAAAAAGAAAAAAAATAGCCCTCAAAATCTCAAGCTGAGTCTTAATTCAGGGGAAGCTTAATTCAGGGGAAATTTCGTAATCGTTTGTACACTAAAATAGACCGTATTTGCTGCTACCAAAGAAACACAGGAGGAATATAAATGTTTGATTTTAGAATACTGAACAAAAGCAACAATGTTCCTGCTGACTGTAATGTCAGGTAGGCCTACAATACAATGCTCTATAGATGCAGGAGCTGTTATTTTATATAGATCTACAATGCAGCTCTTAAAACATATCGATGCTGGAGCTACACTTTAAGATAGGTCTACAATGCAACGCTTAAGACATTTAGATACAGAATCTGCAATGTAGGATAGGTCTACAATGCAATGCTTAAAGCATATAGATAATTTAAAAGGAAAACATGACGGTGTTTTTATGCTTTGACATTACCGCACTTGAAGGATCACAGTCCTTTAGGCCTATGCAATACGAGCTGGCGGTTAACTGACATGAAAACTCGCTTGTTAATCCATTTTCTAATCTTGCTTCCTAGTTGGCCCTTTTCCTTATTTCTTCATCTGTGGCTTTGATCTAACTGATTTTATTCTTTTATTAGCGTATTTAAATTGTCTATGAATAATTGAAACCATTAGGATTTCTCTCACTCCGAGCAACTTGCACACAAGCAAATTATCTCCTCGATTTCAAGGACAAAAATGTTCATACAATTAGTTATCCCATATAGAAATGATTAAATCCCTTAGTTGAAATATATTATTTTGATAAATGTAAAATTCATATTAGTTTTGGAATGGAATTCAAATTATGAGGCTCTTAAAATTAAAGTCACATCATACATACATATACCAAAGGCACTTCCCCCAATTTTGGGGGGTAGCCGACATCAACAAAGAAACAAAACAAAAAGGGGACCTCCACTCTCTACGTTCCTTCAGCCTAACCAGGGATAAACAAAAGGGAAATTATATGATATTATTAATATACAAATATAGAAATATCTCATTTCATAAGAAATGACCATCATAAATTAATGTAGTATTCAAATCTCCCTCTTAGATTAAGAATTGTATTTTTAGTAAAGCTATAAAAATCTAGTATTAACAGGAACATTCCAGAATAATTTAGACAGTATTATGAATATGCACGCGATGACATTCCCCATAAAAGATATATTAGAAAAAAAGAAATCTAATCAAATCTAAATATCACTGCCGTTTGTAATGAAATATAACATTAAAAACTTTTTTTTAAATCTTCATTCATATTTTGCTGTTGTCAAAGACAAGGAGTTTTACTCATCTTTATACGTCTTTGTATTTCATATGATTTATAAATTATCTAAAGAAACTAAAGACATTATCTATGGAAACGTTTGTTAGTGATTTCAGTATCGTTGATACTGTTGTACGAAATGTAAAGTTTCACATTTATTCGATAAAATAGGCACAAATTCTCCAGAATAATTCATGAAGGTCATGAAAGTCCAAATGAGCTACACTCTTATAAGTATTCCGTGAAAAAAAAAAAAAAAAGAAAAAAAAAAAAAAAAACGGAAAATCCCGGAATAAATGTTGCCAGGCATTTTCTGTTTTTAGAACGGATATTTGGATGCTAAAGGGATGATACCACGGTCACCAAGCCGTAAAAGATGATAACAAAGTAGGGTAAAAATAGCGGTCGCCTTTGTTTTACCGAAATACGGCTGACAAGAGTATATTTTTACAGAAATTCTCCGATTAAAATTACGGGTTTTTTAAGTGCGCTTCGAAATATGAGCTCAAATTATGAGCACTGAAAATTTGGGGAATTATTCAGATAAACTCCAATGAAAAATCATTGAAAGCAAATATTTTCCTCATAAGTTACATGTAAAAGAATGGCAGAAATAATACGACCTCGTAAGTAAAAGGTCTAACGATTTATTAGACATATTTTCCTAATGCTTGATTTATGAATGCGGTCGCTGCTGAGGACTTATGAATTATTCATGTTTAACAATGAAATATGATGGATAGAAATAGTACAAAAGAAAATCTATAGATAAAACTAAAGTAAAGAAATATGAATAAAATTTGTCTTGGAATGTTACATATGATTTATTTTGAAAGAAAAATATCACTTTACATAAATGAGAAGAATCACGGCGATACAAAGGTACCATTGCACTTGAGAAATAAAATCGATTTAACTAGGTGATAATTATGGTACTCAGTACTGTTGAGCCAACTCTATTTCTTTAATTTATTTTAAATTGAATCATTTGACTTTTTCAAAATACTTCGCTTTATACCATCACCTTCCCTGTCATCGAGGTTTCTTTGAAAATTCCATACGGGACATTCTTGTTCCATTGGATATGGTGACCTATTGGAAAAGTCCTTGTCTGCCGATCTGTCGGACTAAGATTCGAGTCTCACTCGAGCTCGATAGTTTCTTGCAGTGTTGCAACCTCACCATCATTGTGAGCTAAGGATAGGGGTTTTGGGGAGCCTAAAGGACTACCTGCTGAGTCATCAGCAGCCTTTGCCTGGCCCTTTCTGGTCCTAGCTGGGGTGGATAGGGGCCTTGGATGCTGATCCAATATATATATGGTTAGTCTCCAGGGTATTGTCACTGTCCCTTGCCTCTGCTATCCATGAGCGGCCTTTAAAAGCCTTTAAAGCCAGACTAGTACATTTCGTTTTTCAGTTAAAGTTTATTCTTTAGCAGCTTTTTCTAGTACTCCATTTTTTTTAGCAAGTAAGCTTCCTTTTATAAAGTTTCATGTTTGAAATATTTTTGTTTTCCATTCAGTTAGATCTTGGCTCTATCTACTTATATTCATCCAGGTTCCTTTGCGTAATGATACAAATAAGGCCTTGTGTTCCCCAGGCTATAAGTAAATGTAGGCCCGACCATCAGAATACTTGTAACCTAAATGTTTTACTTCATTATATATTAGAGAAGGTAAATCATAATGTAAGCGGCTCTATCACCACGTTGGGATAGTTTAAGGCAAGCTTCTAAGGATCTGCAAACATTCTTTAAAAAGTAACTGTCAATTCATTGTGATGCACATTTTGATATATAGAGGACTGGCTGGTTTTAAATACTCCATAGTATACTAAACAGTTTATCTTTTAGTCAGAATGTGCGATCATGTGTACCAATTTTAGAGGATAAAAGTGGACACTGAAGGTGAACAATGTGTTTAACACCTGTGTATTTGAAAGAAGATTTTTTCTTCAAATTCCTATACCCATAATGGGCAAAAACTTCTTTAAATTCCTATACCCATAATGGGCAATAACATGGTATTAGGTAAACCAGATAATTAACGGGGACTGAGTGAACTTTTTGGAATAAAAAAATACACCACTAAAAATGTCTTGGAAATGTCTCATAATTGACATAGTAAGAGGGATTTTTCATATCTCCTTCATTTCTATCAGTGCCCTCTAAAACGTCAAGATGTCTCCTATTATTTGTATTGACCCGGCCAAGATATCTTCTATCCCTTTGAATGGTCAATAGTAAAAGTATTTCTAATATTATTACTTTTACCGCATTTGCAAGATATGTTTAATACTTTCATATCACTAAAAGAATAAAACTTCAATTCTCAAAGTTGAACGGAATCATTCATTTATTTTATTGATAAATCATTTCAAATATTCCTATCCACTCCTGAGTGGTAGTACAAGCTTAGAATATTCATTAAAAACTCAGCCGGAGAATAATTACATTACTAAGAATTGTTCGTCACGAAAAGGAGTCTTTTGTTCAATTTATTAAAAGTATAGGAAGACATTCATTCGTGTTTTTAGCCGTCACAAGAAGATTCTTATTCAATTTCCTCTTAATTGTAAGAGTTTTTCATTACCCCGATGACCTGCACAAGGAAAGTTCATTTGCTACTCTGTGAAACTTGTCAATGTTCTTATATCATAAGATTTTTTATTCTACGAAAACAGATCTCCAAGGAAGGATGTTTTTTTTTTTTTTTTTTTTTTTTTTTTTGTTATCATTACTTGCTTCAAAACATTTTTCCCTTCTTGAGATTCTAAGAACTCTCCTCTTTCGGAAAGTAAGAACTTTCGCATCCAGCTGAGGAATTAATGAACAAAATAGAATGAAAAGTATACATGGGTACAAAGCGTAAAAAAAATGATCTCAACATAATCCACAACTCGTAGAGGATAGCTCTCCTGATTTGAGTGTAACTACGCAACGATCTGGAATCCTAGTTATTAAAAAGGGCACGACAGTTTTTTTGCAAGTCACAAAAGCCGGAAATAAGGCTCGCTTCAAACGAGAGCTTTTTATCCACACGGGAAAATTTTCGCTCGTTAGGAGGTATGTCTTCACACGAGCGGATTTTACCTGAGCGGCCTCGTAGTATTCTAGAAGCTGCTATATTGGAACTATGCTGGTTAGCGGCTGATAAATCTCATTGCTCTTTATTTATCTTTAATCCACGTGGAGACACCGCACGGCATCAAATCACTCGTGTGAAGAGAGCCTAAGAGTCACCCGATTGCTCTCTAATTGAAGTATCCTCAAAAGTGTTTCCGACTTTCAGTCATGAAATGCAATATCTTTATTCAAACCACAATAGGCATATCGCTCTCCGTATTACAAGTTTTCGCCTTATTTTCTTAGGAAGACTGCTCATTAAATACAAAAGAAAAACTGCAGTGATTGTTACCATGCATTTCAAATTTATTACTTTAATAGTTACTCTTACAATCAGGTTGAAAACCATATCCGGAAAAAAAAAGCTTTTATTGCATCCAATGATTATTAACGAGGTCATATTTTCAAGTACTTAACAGAATTTGACCTACATAAACAGCATAAATTCGAGTTCTTTTTATTTTCATTAAGTTTTTTCCTAATTATCAATCGGAGGCCAATTAAATTCTATGAATTTCTCTGTCAATAATTTCTTTTACTTAAACTCCATTTTTAGGAAACCTGACGTATATCTCTCTATAAAAGACTTGGCCTGAATAGTATATATATATATATATATATATATATATATATATATATAAATATATATATATATATATATATATATATATATATATATATGTATATATATATGAATATATACATATATATATATATATATATATATATATATATATATATATACATGTATATATATATATATATATATATATATATATATATATATATATATATATATGTGTGTGTGTGTGTGTGTGTGTGTGTATTATATACATATATATTATTATTATTATTATTATTATTATTATTATTATTATTACTGTATTATTATTATTATTATTTTTATTATTATCGTTATTATTATTATTATTATTATTATTATTATTGTTATTATTATTAATATGGTTGTTGTTGTTGTTATTATTATTATTAGCTAAACTACAAACCTAGTTGTAAAAGCAATGTGCTATAAGCCCAGGAGCTCCAACAGGGAAAAATAGCCCTGTGAGGAAAGGAAACAAGGGAAAAAATGAACAAACTAAAAGAGAAGTAATGAACAATTAAAATAAAATATTTCAGAAACAGTAGCAGTATTAAAATAGATCTTTTATATATAAACTTAAAAAAACTTTTAAAATGATGAAGAGAAATAAAATGCACTTCCCATTAAACCCAATTATTATTCTCATATCAATAATGAAAAGACCAACTCTGACCTCAAATGCAATCACAGGAAATCCGCCATATCAGAAACTAAGCCACGAAATGAAGCTCTGTCAGAGTAATGGATTTAATAAGGCCAACTCTTAATTAGCAGCATTGCATGTTTATGAGGATCGTGTTAAAGATCTAATTCGGTCACTTACCTTCATTACAGGAGGTTATATAGGACAGGGCAAAGACAGCTGGTCTAAGAAGCCTTCGTTTGCTTATCCAATTAAACCAATCTTTGTTTACATATTTTGTTATTCGATACGATGTAACTGTAATTATTATATATATTTGACTTTACAATCAAACAAAGTAATGCTTTTAGTATGATTCATGCAGATAAAGTGTTTTATATTGTAATAAGAACACATTGAAATGACGAAGTTGAAATGGCATTCTTTACAAACTGATGGTTCGACAGTACGAAGCAGCACCAATTATTAGTCAGGGTTAAAAGAATACCTTTTAACCCTGTTATTTGTAATGTATAAAGAAAACAACAATACGAAAATAGGCAACGTAATTTTATAGCAATTATTATATGCTATAAATCAGTGATCAATGATTTGAAGAAAAGTAAATGAAAAGAGCTGTTGCAACAATATGAAAATGTATTGAACGTAAACAGTATATTCAAATTCTACAAAGAAATGATATCATGAGATGTTAATAGTGGGAGTAGAACTGCTAATTATTACGCATTGGAACGATATTATTATTATTATTATTATTATTATTATTATTATTATTATTATTATAATTATTATTATTATTATTATTATTATTATTAATATTATTATTATTATCATTATTATTATTATTATTATCACTTGCTAAGCTACAACCATAGTTGGAAAAACAGAATGCTATAAGTCCAAGGGCTCCAAAAGGAGAAAATAGCCCAGTGAGGAGAGGAAATAAGGAAGCTCTAAGTCATTCTTAGTTCTTGTTATAAATAATATCTTCAAATATCAATTAGTATTTTCAACTTAGATAAAGACGTTTCTACAATTATGTGCACTCAACAATTGTTTAATACATTCCTAAAGGCAGGAGTCCATTGTAGTTTGTGTAAAGAATTAGTGGAAGCGAAATCTCTTAATCATATATATACATATGAATTGGTAGTTACGATGGATTATCCACTCTTTAAATTAAGAAGTTATTTGAATCCCTTTAAAAAAGGGAAAAGAAAGCTCTTCACTCGGTCTTTAAAGTGTGTAATATTATATGCGGTAAAAGCAGCAACAGATTCTGTTGATAGAGAGATAAATATTTAAACCCCGATTTATTAATTATGTAAAAATACTTTTAGTTTGCCAACAGAAAGTTATAAAACGTTCTCAACAACCTGGTCTTGAAAGCCACAGCCTTCCCAGTAAAGAATATTTCATAGTTGATTTTTGAACACCAGTTCTTATGCAAAAACCCTATTAACATGGTTCAACCTCATCCTCTACTGTAGGTGCAGTTGCATAACATGCAGCTTTTGCCTTGAGAAGATGCACTGAATATCTCTGAATCTCTCCCAATTACTTTCAAGTTAGTTCGAGCATATTTCGCATTTCACATTCGTTATCGTAAACAACCAGCAAAACTCAGATAGAATTGCTATTTCCCTGGCTGAGGTTTTCCCTCAGTCATGTTGCCATTCAGAATTAAAATTGCAACTCTTCCATCAAGTAATATGATACGCCATTATCAAGAATTTGCAAGAGGCTAATGCCAGGATTCAATTATGCAAAAGAGCTTTTAGGATAATTGTATTGACCTTTTTTGCTGCCAGCGATATTTTGCGTTGTTATATATTTACTAGTGTACGTGACCCGTCAGAAATGACAGCTAAATATTAGGTACCTATGTACACTAACGCTCATGCAGTCCCCTCTGACCAGGATATGACTACTCCCTCTCGTCACTACCCGAGAAATGGAAAGACCTGAGCGTGACCGGAAAGAAATATCTCTCTATCTAGTTCTATCTATCTATCTACCTACCTGTATATATATATATATATATATATATATATATATATATATATATATATGTATATATATATATATATATATATATATATATGTATATATATATATATATATATATATATATATATATATTATATACATCTAGAACCAGACAATTGCTCTTTATTTTATAAGGTAATTTCCACAAGCTATTTTGCTGTTTTTACAGCATTTCTAAATGTGTTTCTTATTTGTAATGTTTTGGAAATGAGCCATAAATCGATATGCCTGAATTTATTGTGTATTTCGATTATTTAATTTTTTATTTATCATTATTTCTTCCCCTTGAATAAGCCCCTCGAGAGATTAGATCTATATGGTGGGTGGTCTTTTTTTCCGATTTCACTTCGTTCGGCGACACTTCGTCCACGTCTTTTTGTCCAATATAGTCAACGTTGACTATAATCTAAGCTTCGGCTTATGTAATTTGTTGCAAGTTTCAAAACCACGACATTAACTAACTTTTGCTTTATACACAAAACGACATAAGAAAATCAAATAATATCTTTGAATTCATAACCTAAATGCATAAATTATTTTCATTAGACTACAGGACTAAGCTTAAATTATTTCCCCTTTTGACGCCCTCTTCCTCACTTGGACGTTAAAGCATTTATGTATTTTTTTCGATTTTTTTTAACGCTCTGAGTTCTTTCAATAATATTTTTTTTTTCATAAAAGTGGACCAATGTTGTCTCATACATACACATGTTTACAAAGTGAAATATAATAGTTAATACTAAATGGAAACTTATGAAAAACGCTTGCCCGATGCTAAAATATAAAGTAATCACCAGTTTCCCCACCCCTACTACATGTATTAGTAGAGGAAGAGAAGAAGGAACAGAATAAAAGAGAGAGAGAGAGAGAGAGAGAGAGAGAGAGAGAGAGAGAGAGAGAGAGAGAGAGAGAGAGAGAATTCAACACCAGACCAAAGAAAGCCTGTTGCTGTTTTGCTGGATAACCGGGGGACGTCAGTGACAGGATACTCTCTTTCTATCCTGCCTGTCTCGGAACCCCAAACCGAGAGGTAGTCCTGAATCGGAAGACACCCAAGAGGAAGGATCCTCAACGGAGTCGATTTCTTAGGGCTTGACCCGACCCAGGACTCTCGGAAAACCCGAGTCTCTTTACTTTAGGTTATCCAGGAAGATACAGACATCACTGCCGTTACTGGTCGGAAAATATTTTCCATTTAAGATGACTCAAACATTTTATGCAAATTTTATAGATTTGTTGATAAATTCATAATTTCTTACAAAGACTAATAATTAAGAATTTAGTTGCCTTTACTACTAATTATTATTACAGCTATTCATGAAATTTACATTTTTTTTATCAAATAAATCATTAATATGATGGGCAAGGAGAGGCACCCGATGAGATACTACTGCTAGAGTCATTTGGTACTGTGATGGCAAGATAGTACTACATTGGATCCCTCTCTGGTTAAAGCTCATTTTTCCTTTGCCTAATTTTCGAGTCAACACAATATTAATCTCTCCATTAACTTTTAAAGGCCAAGACTGAATAACAATATTTTTTTATTCAAATTTGATTAGGAATAAAATAGTTTATTTTTAAAATCATTGATTAAAGATTTGGTGTTGTTGTACTCTACATAAAATGAAGAGAATATAAATAGATGGAGCGAGTTGACTCGAGCGGCCGACCCTTCAATACAATGGGAATGATGAGGTTGAAAGAAGAAGACAGTTACTTGAGTAGCTAAGCCAATCTATAGTCTATGTTTGAAACATTATTTACAAGAACAATATCATGTCGACCTTTCATTGGTCGGAAATTTAGTCTGAACATTGTGTCACTGAGATATGCTTTAAAGATGAAAGACTTCACACCCCCAACTTCAATACTCATTTGTTAGGCCTATAAATACTTCCATTCCTTAACCTGAATATCAAACCTAGAATATTCTTCGAACGGTCACAAATAATTTCCAAGATATCACTACAACTGTTGTTTGTTCGTAACTATGACGTCTAAGTTTAAAAAAATAGTTATAGACCATGTTTGATATAATTCTTTGGACACTTCCATTTACAGTATGTGAAGTGCGAAGTGGATGATGAATGGAGAAGTATTGATTCAAAAACTCAATATAGAGACGACTGGCGAAATGAAACCGAGGCCCTTTGCGTTAATTGGCGTAGGAGATGATGATGATATATATAATGAATTTTAATTAAAAAACTAAAATGTAAAATTAGTAAACTGCTAATTCTTATTTATGAAAAGTAATTTCTCTGAAATAGTTTCTTCCTATCAATAAAAAAAAAGAAAAAAAAAATAGTCCTCAAAATCTCAAGCTGAGTCTAAATTCAGGGGAAATTGCGTTATCGTTTGTACACTAAAATAGATCGTATTTGCTGCTACCAAAGAAACACAGGAGGAATATAAATGTTTGATTTTAGAATACTGAACAAAAGCAACAATGTTCCTGCTGACTGTAATGTCAGGTAGGCCTACAATACAATGCTCTATAGATGCAGGAGCTGTTATTTTATATAGATCTACAATTCAGCTCTTAAAACATATCGATGCTGGAGCTACACTTTAAGATAGGTCTACAATGCAACGCTTAAGACATATAGATGCAGAATCTGCAATGTAGGATAGGTCTACAATGCAATGCTTAAAGCATATAGATAATTTAAAAGGAAAACATGACGGTGTTTTTATGCTTTGACATTACCGCACTTGAAGGATTACAGTCCTTTAGGCCTATGCAATACGAGCTGGCGGTTAACAGACATGAAAACTCGCTTGTTAATCCATTTTCTAATCTTGCTTCCTAGTTGGCCCTTTTCCTTATTTCTTCATCTGTGGCTTTGATCTAACTGATTTTATTCTTTTATTAGCGTATTTAAATTGTCTATGGATAATTGAAACACTTAGGATTTCCTCTGTTCCTTTCATGTAGCCGCTTCTCTCACTCCGAGCAACTTGCACACAAGCAAATTATCTCCTCGGTTTCAAGGACAAAAATGCTCATACAATTGGTTATCCCATATAGAAATGATTAAATCCCATAGTTGAAATATATTATTTTGATAAATGTAAAATTCATATTAGTTTTGGAATGGAATTTAAATTATGAGGCTCCTAAAATTAAAGTCACATAGAAATTTAAAATGTCGATATATCATGAAATTATTTTGATGGTTCCAGCTCGTGAAAGTCATGTCATTCGTTGATCCATCCCTTGTGTTAATATTATTTTTTATATCAATCATTAGCATTAGTAATAAATCCTGCTATTATTCATAGCATTAAACTGTTAAAGTGATCTTAGGCCTTATTGTTCTTCTTCTTCTTATTCTTCTTTTTTTTTCTTCTTCTTCTTCTATCTGTTGATGGACCTTGATGCTTATGGAGGTGTAGACCCAAATGGTATTTTTCCTTTGTTTTTTTATAAAGACAGCAGATTTCTTAGCTCCAAAGTTATCTGTTATTTTGCGCAAGTTAGCAAGAAGAGGAGCTTTAAGCACTTGTTGGAGAATTGGTAATGTTTCTCCTGTATGTAAATGTGTTTGTGGTAGCTCAAGTCCCACTGATTACCGCCCAATTTCCTTAACTCCCATATTATCTAAAGTTTTTGACCGTCTTCTGGCAAAACGTCTTAAGTGTACTCCTCCTTAAGTCTACTCCTCCCTTAGGTCTACCCATTCCTCTAGGTGTACTCCTCCCCTAGTTTATAACTTGGTTTTCGTAAAGGCCTTGGAGCATGTGATGCCCTTCTTACAATCTCCAATGCTGTACAGAAATCCCTTGATTGTGGTCAGGAAGTTCGTATGATTGGCCTTGATTTTAGTGCTGCATTCCCCTAAGTCTACAACTCCCTTAGGTCTACCATTAATTATAGCTCTACCCCTCCCATAGGTCTGTCCCTTCCTGTAGGTCTACCCCTCCCTCTTTGGTCTACCCATTTCATTAAATCTACTGCTCCCTTAGGTCTACCCCTTCCTCTAGGTTTACCCTTCTCTGGGTCTACCCCTTCCTCTAAGTCTACCCCTACCTCCTTGGTCTACCCCTTCCTGTGAGTCTTCTCCCTTGCTCTAGGTCTACCCCTTCCTGTAGGTGTACCTGTCCCAACTTATTCAGCCTCTATTCTAAGTCTACCTCATCCATTACAACTACCTCTTCCTCTAGGTCTTATCCTCCCCTAGGTCTGTCCCTTCCTCTAGGTCTACCCCAACCCCCTTCGTCTATCCATTTCCCTAAATCTACTCCTCCCTTAGGGCTACCCCTTTCTCTATGTGTACCCCTCCCCTAGGTTTACCCTTTCGTCTAGTTGTACCCTTACCCCCTCCAGTCTACCCATTCCCCTAAATCTACTACTCCCTTAGGGCTACCACTTCCTCTAGTTCTACCTCTCTCCTAGGTCTGTCCCTTCCTCAAGGTGTACCCATTCCACTAAGTTTACTATACCCTTAGGTCTACCACTTCCTCTTGTTCTACCCCTCCCCTAGTTATATCCTTTCCTCTAGGTATACCCCTCCCCCCTTGTTCTACCCATTTCCCTAAGTCTACTCCTCCCTTAGATCTACCCCTTCCTCTAGGTCTACTCCTCCCTTAGGTCTACCCCTTCCTCTAGGTCTACCCCTACCTCCTTGGTGTACCCATTCCCCTAAGTCTACTCCTCCCTTAGGTTTACCCTTTCCTCCAGGCTTATACCTTCTCTAGGTCTATACCTTCTTCTAGGTCTTCACCTCCCCTAGGTATGTCTCTTCTTCTAGGTCTACCCCAACCCCTTTGGTCAACCCATTCCCCTAAGTCTACTCATCCCTTAGGTCTCCCCTCTCCTCTAGGTCTACTCCTCCCCTAGGTCTACCCCTCCCTCTAGGTGTACCCCTACTTCCTTGGTTTACCCATTCCCCTAAGTCTACTCCTCCCTTAGGTTTACCATTTCCTCTAGGATTATCCCTCTCTTAGGTCTATCCCTCTCTTAGGTCTATCCCTCTCTTAGGACTATCACTTCTTCTAGGTCTTCCCCTCCTCTAGGTATTTCCCTTCCTCTAGGTCTACCCCACCCCCTTGGTCTGTCCATTCCCCTAAGTCTACTCTTCCCTTACGTCTACCCCTTCCTCTAGGTCTACCCCTTCCTTTGGTTAACCCTTTCCTCTAGATGTACCCCTACCCCTTTGGTTAACCCATTCCCATAAGTCTACTCCTCCCCTAGGTCTACCCCTTCCTCTAGGTCTACCCCTACCTCCTTGGTGTACCCATTCCCCCAAGTCTACTCCTCCCTTAGGTTTACCCTTTCCTCTATGTTTATCCCTCTCCTAGGTCTATCCCTAATTTTAGGTCTTCCCCTCCCCTATGTATGTCCCTTCCTCTACGTCTACCCCAACCCCCTTGGTGTATCCATTTCCCTAAGTCTACTCCTCCCTCAGGTCTACCCATTCCCCCAAGTCTACTACTCCCTTAGGTCTACTGCTTCCTCTAGTTCTACTCCTCCCTTAGGTCTGCCCATTCCTCTGGGTGTACTCCTCCCTTAGGTCTACCCCTTCCACTGGGTCTATTCCTCCCCCCTCAGTCTACCCATTCCCCTAGATGTACTCCTCCCCCCTCAGTCTAACCCTTCCTCTAAGTGTTTCCCTCTCTTAGGTCTATCCCTTCCTTTAGGTCTTCTCCTCCCCTAGAACTATCCCTTCTTCTAGGTCTACCGCAACCCCCTTGGTCTATCCATTTCCCTAAGTCTATTCCTCCCTTAGGTCTACCCCTTCATCAAGGTCTATCCCTCCTTAGGATTACCCTTCCATCTAGGTCTACTCCTCCTCTAGGTCTACCCCTTCTTCCAGGTCTACCCCTACCTCTTTGCTCTGCCCATTCCCCGAAGTTTACTCCTCCCTTAGGTCTACTCATTCCTCTAAGTTTATCCCTTTCTTAGGGCTGTCATTTCCTGTAGGTTTCTACATCTGTCCCTTCCTCTAGGTTTACCCCAACCCCCTGGTCTATCCATTTCCGTAAGTCTAGTTATCTCTTAGGTCTATCCCTTCCCTAGGGTTACCCTTCCTTATAGGTGTACCCCTACCCCTTTGGTCTGCCCATTCCACTGAGTCTATTACTCCCTTAGGCCTACCACTTTTTCTAGTTCCACCCTACCGTAGGTCTATCACTTCCTCTAGGTCTACCCCTCCCCCCTTGGTCTACTTATTTCCCTAAGTCTACTCCTCCCTTAGGTCTACCTCTTCATCTAGGTTTTTCCTTCTCCTAGGTTTATCCTTTCCTTTAGATCTGTCCCTTGCCTCGGTCTACCTCTTCCTTCAGGTGTACTCCCCCCCCCCTTGGTCTACCCATTCCCCTAATATACTACTCCCCTAGGTCTACCACATCCTATAGTTCTTTATCCCTTCCTCTAGGTCTACCCCTTCCCCCTTTGTCTACCCTCTTCCCTAAGTCTACTCTTCCTTTTTGGTCTTCCCCTTTCCATAAGTCTACCCCTACTTTAGGTCTACCCCTTTTTCTAGGGTTATCCCTCCCATAAGCCTACCCTTTCCTCTAGGTCTTCCCATCCCCTAGGTCTGTCCCTTCTTCTAGGTCTAGCCCAACCCCTTTGGTCTATCCATTCCCCTATGTCTACTCCTCCCTTAAGGCTACCCCTTCCTCTAGGTCCACCCCTTCCCTAGGTTTACCCTTTCCTCCAGGTGCTCCACTACTCCTTGGGTCTACCCCTCCCCCTAAGTCTACTACTCCTGTTAGGTTGACCACTTACTCTAGTTCTACCCCTCCCTGCTCCTCGTCCTCTATTTCATTATCATCATGAATTTTGTCTGATATCTATGGCTATTATTTTGGCCCTCCAGTTAGACTTTTCTAAAAAAGCAGTTATCTAAGAACAGACTGTTGGAAAGTACTGTTAATGCGAGGGAGCAAGGTGTATATAAATTGATCACTTTTCTTGTGGGCTGTCCAAGAGCCCTCGTCATGCCAAATAAGGCGTGTACCTGGTGATGGGGTTGGGGGATAATGCAGAGAGCCTCAGAAAAATCAAAATCAAACTCTCAACAAAACCAATAGTCAAAGAAATATCTGTTTTGACTTGCCACACTTATATCATTAGATGTTCTTTGACCTCTCTTTTGAAGTGCCATACTTCTAACATTAGATGTTCTTTAACATCTGCTAGGAAGTGCTATACTTTTAGCATTAGATATTCTTTGACCACTGTTGTGAAGTAGCATGCTTATAGCAATAGATGACCTTTGACCTCTGTTTTGAAGTGCCATACTTCTAGCAGTGGATGTTCTCTGACCCCTGTATAGTGATACCATACTTATAGCATTAGATGTTCTTTGACCTCGGTTTTGAAGTGCCATACTTGTAGCATTGGATGTTCTCTGACCTCTGTTTTAAGATATCATTCGTATATCATTAAATGTTCTTTGACCTCTCTTTTAAAATGCCTTATGTATATCATTAAATGTTCTTTGACCTCTCATTTGAAGTGCCATATTTCTAGCCTTAGATGTTCTTTGACTTCTGTTTTGAGGTGCCATAATTATATTATTAGATGTTCTTTGACCTCTCCGTTAAGTGTCCTACTTTTAGCATTTGATGTTATTTGACCTGTACTTTTACGTGCTATACGTATATTCTTAGATGTTCATTGACCTCTCTTCTAAAATATCATAATTCTAGCATTAGGTATTCTTTAGCCTCTGTTTTCCGGTACTGTATTTGTCGTGTACAGTCAGTTAGTCCAATCCTTTTCGTCCAAAGTCTTTTTGTCCAATGATATTTTGGTCCAACGTCTTTTTGTCCTTTGATTTTTTTTCCCGCATGATTTTGACAAATTTTGTCTGGACGAAATGTTAGATTTTATGTTAAATTTTTATAGCAGTTACATAATAATGTAAAGGTATATATACTGCATATATTAGATTATGTATGTCCGAGAATATTTTCAAGTATTAATTTTCCATGCCTTTTTCATACATTAAATAAAAATACGACCAAAAAAAGTAAAATATGTAACAAAAAATTTATATAATTGTAGACGTTCTATTAATTATAGGAACAACCAGAAAAAAAAAATATGGAATACAAAAATTCATTTATATGCTTATCAACCTTTGTTTTGAGGTGCCGTATTTTTAGCATTAGATGTGCTTAAACTGTGTTTTGAGGTGCCATAATTCTTTGATTAGGCGTTCTTTTACCTTCTGTTTTGAGGTGTCATATATCTAGCATTAAATGATCTTAGACATCGTTTTGAGGTGCCATATTTCTAGCATTAGATGATCTTTCACCTCATTTTGAGGTGCCATATCTTTAGCAATAGATGTACTTTGACCTCTCTTTGAGG
>NW_027168481.1:515000-535000 GCF_036898095.1 Palaemon carinicauda | reverse complement strand
AACAGTGATTCTCAAATTTAGGAGTTAAATGATAAAAATTTTCATAATAATATTTAATGTTAATATATTGTAAACTTATTTTGATCTGTAGTGAGCAGGAAACGAGTAATACTACAACAATAATGAGTAAGATACACGTATTCTCTCTTATTTTTGGTGTAAACCAACATCCAAACTCTCATTGCTGTTAAAGATATTGTGCAATAGTTGTCTATGGGACTTTTAACTTCTGACTATCAGGAATTCAAAGATTTTGAAGGTTTATTCCTTTGAGCATGACAAAAATCTTTATTGTCTTAAAGAAAATTTAATATAGATTTTTTCCCGTTCTACCTTAAACTCATTTGGGATAAACATAGTTACATCAACCAGTTGTGTTATTTACCCTTTTTTATGTTCCGGTTATTCATGGCCGTCTTCTGTATTATTCATTGCAACAGCTCTATGCAAGGAAGGATTTTGCAACATATCCACTCAGTCTTGTATTCGTTCTCTTCACTTTCCAAAATGTTCTCTTGTAACTTGCTTTTATTTTGATTATGTTTAACCTTGCTTTCATTATTAAAGAGAAACTTGAAAGTGTATTATATGTTGCAAAGAAACTTTTTTTTTATTTGTTAGACTACTGTGAAAATGAGAATGGAATTAGCCTCAAGAAAATAGGATCACATCATAATCAGTTGTGTAAATGGAGAGAACCGCCACAATATTTAATCCTATCAGCAAATCTTTTCTTAACCTATTCATATTTTCGAGTTCATCCTCTTTTTAGTTTTTTTTTTTTTATTATGCGTGAATTATTATTACTTTAGTTTTTTCTATTTCTATTTCAATGCAATGAGCTTCAAACAACAATATATATATATATATATATATATATATATATATATATATATATATATTTATATATATAGATATATATATATAAATATATATATATATATATGTATACATATATATATATATATATATATATATATATATATATGTGTGTGTGTGTGAGTGTGTTTGGGTTTATATTATCCTCATTATTATTATTATTATTATTATTACTATTATTATTACTATTATTATTATTATTATTATTATTATTATTATTATTATTATTATTATTGCTAAGCTACAACCCTAGCTGGAAAAACACAATTCTATAATTCCAAGGGCTCCACCAGGGAAAACAGCCCAGTGAGGAAAGGATACAATGAAAAATAGAATGTTAAAGAAGAATAACAAGATTGAAATAAATATCTCCTTTATGAACTATAAATACCAACAAAACAAGAGGAAGAAAAATAAGATAGAATAGTGTGCCCCAGTGTACCCTCAAGCAAGAGAACTCTATTCCAAGGCAGTGGAAGACAATGGTACAGTGGCTATGGCACTACCCAAGACTAGAGAAGAATGGTTTGATTTTGGAGTGTCCTTTTCCTAGAAGAGCTGCTTATCATAGCTAAAGTGTCCCTTCTACCCTTACCAAGATTAAAGTAACCACTGAACAATTACAGTGCTGTAACCCCTTGGGTTAAGAAGAATTTTTTGGCAACCTTAGTGTTGTCTGGTGTATGAGTACAAAAGAGAATAATTAAATAATATGCTAGACTATTCGGAGTGTGTGTGTAGGTAAAAGTAAAAATGAATCGTAACCAGAAAGGATGATCCATTATAGTACTGTTTGGCCAGTCAAAAGACCCAATATTTCTATTGCGGTAGTATCTCAACGAGTAGCTGGTGCCCTGGCCAACCTACCACTCTATATATATATATATATATATATATATATATATATATATATATATATATGTATATATATATATTATATATATATATATATATATTATATATATACATATATATATATATATATATATATATAGATAGATAGATAGATAGATAGATAGATAGATTGATAGATAGATATATAGGTTTATATATAGATACATATATAATTTATATATATATTTGTATATATATGCATATATATATATATATATATATATATATATATATATATATATATATATATATATATATATATATATATGTATATACAGACATAGTATGGTAAGCAGCTTTACTAGGAGAAGGACATTCCTAAATCAAAACATTGTTCTCTAGTCTTGGGTAGTGCCTTAGCCTCTGTATCATGGTCTTCCACTGTCTTGAATTAGAGTTTTCTTGCTTGAGGGTATACTTGGGCTCACTATTCTATCGTATTTTCTTCGTCTTTTTTTATAAAGTTTTTAGAGTTTATATATCAGATTTTTATTTTTCAATTTCACTGCTCTTGAAATATTTTATTTTTCCTTGTTTCCTTTCCTTACTGGCAATTTTCCCTGTTGGTGCCCCTTGGCCTATGTGATGTAGGGAGAGATTTTCCTATTGAATAAGTTAATAAATGTATGTGATTAGCTATTTTGTAAGTTTTGTTCGTAAATTAAATGATATAGAGAGATAAATAATATTAGTTGATTTTGTAGAGAGAGAGAGAGAGAGAGAGAGAGAGAGAGAGAGAGAGAGAGAGAGAGAGAGAGAGAGAGAGAGAGAGAGAGAGAGAGAGAGAGGGGGTATTTTGTGCGCTGAAAAGCTGATATTGTAGTTTCGAAAACCCAAACATCTTTTATGACAAAGATTACTCATTTTTATTATTATTATTATTATTATTATTATTATTATTATTATTATTATAATAATATAATTATTATAATGTTATTATAATAATATTATTGTGATATAATAATATTTTAATGTCATTATTATAATATTAGAATATTATCATATTCATATGATATACTAATAATATCATAAATACTTTATGATTTCAAATTAACCATGAGTCGAGAATAAAAATGTAAGGGGATTTGTTTTTGGAAAATTAGTCAATATAATAAGAAAATGAACTTTAACCATTTGTCCATTGAAGGAGGTCAGACTACACGTTGACCCTACTCTACATATTTGTAATTAAAATGAGTTTAACACTAATGCTTGTGACTAACATAGATTTACGTTCAAATGTTGAATCATAGATAGGTTTGGACTTTTGAGCAAAAGAACCATCGTAAAAAAAACTTTTAAAAAGCAAAATAACTTAATAAAGGAGGAAACATGAAAATATAGGTAACTGATAATATAGGTATTTTCCATCAATATTCCTTGTTTAACAGAAACTTTTAATCTTGAATATTCCAAGTCTAACAGTCAAACGTTTTTGAAAACCCCAAGATTAATCGTCTGAATTTTTTTATTCCCCAAGTTTAACAGTCAAACTTTTTTCATTGAAAACCAAAAGTTTAAGAGATAATTTTCTTTTCCCTTAAAAAGGGGGTTTGTGCAAGGCGATCTAAAACGAACGAACGAACGAACAAACAGGGAAAGTTATTTCGGTATTTAGGTGAAAGCTTTTGATTATTTCTCTCTTCAGAAAGCACTCTATGCTGATTGAAAAATAACAAATATATGTAATATTTTCAATGTTAATAAGGGTTAAATATGATGATAGGAGGATTCGTATGACTCTCGTCATGCCAAATGAGGCATGGCTATCTTAATCAATCAATCATGCTAATGCGAGAGAGGAACAGATTAGAAGATCCCTTTGATGCCTTTTTAAATTTTGAGGTAGAATTTGCAATACAGATTCGTATGAACATTTGACACAGGTTTGTCAGGGCACCAGCCACCTGTTGAGATACTACCACTCGATATGTTCTTTGACCTCTATTTTCAGATACCATATTTTTAGATATTCTTTAACCTCTCTTTTGAGGTGCCTTATATGTAGCATTGTATCTCTTATGATTTCTATTTTGAGGGTCCATACTTCAGGCATTAATGTTCTTTCAACTCTGTTTTGAGGGGCTGTACTTGTAGCATTAGATGTTCTTTAAACTAGGTTTAGAGGTGCCATACTTCTAGGATTATGTGTTCTTTTACCTTCTGTTTTGATGTTCCCTATTTCTAGCATTAGATGATCTTTGATCTCGTTTCGAGGTGCCATATTTCTTGCAATATATTTTTTTTACCTCTTTGAGGTACGTTACCTCTAGGATTTGATGGTCTGTGACCTCTGTTTTGAGGTGTCATACTTGTAGCATTGAATGTTCTCTGACCTCTTTTTTGAGGTGCCATACTTATAACATTAGGTGTCATTTAACATCTGTTTTGAGGTGCCGTACTTCTAGCATTAGATGACCTTTTACCCCTATTTTGAGTGTCATACTTCAAGCATCAGATGTTTTACCTCTAATTTAAGTTACCATACTTCTAGCATTAGAGGTTTTTTTACGTCTTTTTTTTTTTTTTTTTTTTTTTTTCAGATGCCATACTTTTAGCATTAGATTTTCTGAGACCCTTATTTTAAGGTACCTTGCATCAGAGGGTTTTTGACCTCCTGTTTTCAGGCGTCTTACCTCTTGCATTAGAGGTATGTTGGGGTGCCATACGTTAGTATAGGTATTTCAGTACTCCACTTTCGACTTATGAATCATGCCTATTTTGACTTGGATTTACCTACAAAATAAGGGCAAAACCCATTGAAATTTTTTTATATCTTCGTCTGTGATGTTGTCTATAAAGTGATACATCTTGTACTAGAACATTCCACAACATTTACATCATGTCCTCTTCTCTCTCTCTCTCTCTCTCTCTCTCTCTCTCTCTCTCTCTCTCTCTCTCTCTCTCTCTCTCTCCCCCCCCCCCTTCAAACCCAGTCGAAGATCCTCAAAAAAGAAAACCACGCGTCATTATGTAATTAGTTTTTTTTTTCACTATTTAGATATTTTTGTCTTCTACGTTACCATTTTAATATCTTTTTCTTTCTTATTCATTACCGTATTCTCATATTTTTTTGTAATCCTTAAGACCAAATGTCTTGCCAAGACGAGACTGGGAATGACTGGCGCCAGTTTGTATATTTGAATTAGCATTCCCTCTTTCACATATTCCATTGTAGTCATATCGTCAAAATCTGGAAGATCAACAGGATGATCGGCGAGAAAGAGCAACAAAATGAGTCTAGCGAGGGAATGATATGACTAGAAGGAAATTGCAGGGTATCTTTGGATTGATATTTTGCAGATAAAAGACTAGAAATCATTATGTAAATTTTGATAAAGTATTGCATTAGTTTTGTTTGTAATGCTGATATTTACAATCAAGCATTACTTTCGATTTTGATTCACATGAATATTATAATTATTCAAGGAAAATTATAGCATTATGAGAGTTTTAAAAGTAAATTTAGATCAAGTTAAACTCAGATGTTTAAGATATAGAACGAAGTCTTCCATCACTTCCTTTCAAATGCAGGAGACTGAGGATCTGATCTTCTCTCCAGTTGGAGACCACTTTTGCATCTAAACTGAGTGGCTTCGGTTTTTAATTTGCTCAATGAGATTCATAGCTTGATTTATAGGATGTGGGTTATATGGCCTGAGTTGATGGGAGAAGTACAAGAGGAAGGCCAAGGTTTGGGTGGATGGATGGAGTGAAGGAAGCTCTGGGTGATAGGAGGATAGATGTGAGAGAGGCAAGAGAGCGTGCTAGAAATAGGGACGAATGGCGAGCGATTGTGATGCAGTTCCGGTAGGCCCTGCTGCTTCCTCCGATGCCTTAGATGACTGCAGAGGTAGCAGCAGTAGGGGATTCAGCATTATGAAGCTTCATCTGTGGTGGATAATGTGGGAGGGTGGGCTGTGGTACCATAGCAGTATCAGCTGAACTCGGTTGAGTCCCTTGTTAGGCTGGAGGAACGTAGAGAGTAGATGTCCCCTTTTTTATTTTGTTTCATTTGTTGATGTCGGCTACCCCCCAAAATTGGGGGAAGTGCCTTGGTATATGTATGTATATATATATATATATATATATATATATATATATATATATATATATATATATATATATATATATATATATATATTTATATGTGTGTATGTGTAATTATATCCTGTAGATTTATATACGATTTATATATATATATATATATATATATATATATATATATATATATATATATATATATATGTATATATATACATACAGTATATATATATATATATATATATATATATATATATATATATATATAATCATACATTTATATATATACATATAAATATTTTGAGGTACCTCTCCTCTAGCATTAGAAGATCTTTGATCTCTCCCTAGTGGTACCTTACCACTAGTATTAGAGGTTTTTTGGCCTTTATTGTAAGGCGCATTAACTCTAACATTAGAAGCTCTTTGATATGCCTTAATTTTAGTGTTTCAATTCCCCATTTTCAATTTATTCGTCATGGCTCTTTTAGCTAGGCTTTATCTACACAGCTGGGGCAAAGCCATTTCAATTTTTCTATAAATTCTTCTCTGATGTTGACGTCCATAAAGAGACATTCTTTGTGGTAGAACCCTAGACAGCATTCACATCCTACTCATAATCCCCCAACTAAATATCTGCACGAAAGGCCACTTTATATATATATATATATATATATATATATATATATATATATATATATATATATATATTTATATATATATATATATATACATATATATATATATATATGTATATATATATATATGGAGAGAGAGAGAGAGAGAGAGAGAGAGAGAGAGAGAGAGAGAGAGAGAGAGAGAGAGAGAGATGTCTGAGGCCTTTGTCCTCCAATGGATAAGAAATGGTTTTATTCGTTGTTTTCTCTTTTTGTATGTTTTTTCTTTTTTCTCCATTACCATCTTAATATCTTTTGCCTCCCCTTTCATTCCATTTATATTTTCCTTCTGTAAACCTTTAGGACCAAACCTCCTGCCACCACGAAACTCACAACGGAGCTGAAAAGTCCAGCTTTGAACCAATTAGTAATTTTAGAGGAATATTCCCTCTTTCGCACTTTTAATTGAAGGATTAACGTCATCATACTCATGTAGATTGACAAGATGATGCTTGGGAGGAAGCACCGACACGAGTCCTGTGAGGGAATGATATGACTAGTAGGAAATTGCAGGGTATCTTTGAATTCATATCTTGCATATATAAGATTATAAAATATTTTGTGGATTTTAATAAAGTATTGCATAAATTTAATTTTTAATGCTGATATTTGCAAAGAGACATTACTTATGATTTTGATCTAGATAAAATTTTCATTATTTAAGAAAAAAATATAGTATTATGAGAGGTTTAAAAATAATTTTAGAACAAGAGCTAAACTCAGGAGATGTGCCATATTGAGGCATAGAATGAAGTCTTCCATCTGTTCCTTTCAAATGCTGGAGACTCGGAGTATCTGATCTTCGTTCCGCTTGGAGACCTCTTTTGGATCTAAACTGAGTGGCTCATGTATTTGGAGTGACATATAATATAATGGGTAGTTCAGCTGAGATTCAGTGCTTGATTTATAGGATGTGGGCCATACCGCCTGAAACAGGGGCCGGGAAACCATTCAGCTCGAGGTTCATGTGGAAAATATCCAAAAAAGCTAAGAAAAGGATGATAATCATGAAGACTTCCTTCAAAATAAATACCCTGATCTGAGAGACATAAGGTTACGGCATATTTGAAAGCGCTAAAACTTACAGAAATATATTTGGTGTCAATAATTTGAAACTGTATTTGATAGGAAATGAGATACATTAGAAAGTATATATAATTTTTCAATATCAATTAAGGTAAAGAATCAGAACAGAGCTTCTCGTCCTTGTTTTTTTTTTTTTTTTGAAAAAAAAAAATAAAAAACAAGAAGGATTCCCCTCTACTTAACCCATTTTCCTGACCCCTATAGAGAGGCCAATAGACCCTCTTGATAGAAAACGGTGCCAAAGTATGGCCTCTTGGATGAACCGAAACCCCTTGATTCCTCCTGAATCGCCTGAGGTGCTTTCATCTTTTATTTTTATTTAGCTTAGTTTATGTGTGTGTGTGTATATATATATATATATATATATATATATATATATACATACACAAATATATATATGTGTGTGTGCGTGCGTGTCCGTACATCTGTTCCTTGCAATTTGGTTTTCGTGTAGGCCTTGGAGCATGTGATGCCCTTCTTACAATCTCCAATGCTGTACAGAAATCCCTTGATTGTAGTCAGGAAGTTCGTATGATTGGTCTTGATTTTAGTGCTGCCTTTGACAGTATGAATCATGAGTCCCTTGACTTCAAACTCAAACAGTTGGGAGTGGGTGGGTCGCTTCTTAACATCGTTAATGAATTTTTAAGTAATATATCAGAAAGAGTTGTTGTTGATGGGCACCATAGTGATTATAGGAATGTGATATCTGGTGTTCCTCCGTGTAGTGTTCTTGGCTCATTACTTTTCATACTTTATACACATGACATATGGTTTAGCCTAGAAAACATATGCTGATGATGCTCCTCACTTTGGATCTATTTCATCTCCTGAATTTAGATCTATAGAGATTTAGCTAAAATTAATTCATGGTGCAAATTATGGGGTATCAAGTTGAATCCTAACAAAGCTCAAAAGTATGATTGTAAGTAGGTCAAGGGCAGTGGCTCCTCAACATCCGGATCTCTGCATTGGTAATGTTTCTTTAACTTTATTTGACTCTTAAAATTTTAGGTGTTATTCTCGACAGCAAATTTATTTTTGAAAAGTTCTGTGTCTTCTGCAATTGCCCCAAAAATTGTGTTATTAAAAAATGTCTTTTAAGATTTTTGGTAATCAATCTATTCTGGAGAAGTGTTTTAATTCTTTCATTTTACTTTGTTTCGCGTATTGTTCTCCTGGAGGGTCGTCAGCGGGTGATTCTCGTCTTAAATTGTTGGACAGGAACTTGCGGTCTATTGAATTTCTTATTCCTAATCTAGATATTAATCTCTGGCACCGGCGCTCAATTACTTCATTATGCATGTTGCCTCAGATTTTTTATAGTTCTGACCATCCTTTACAGTCAGATCTTCCTGGACAGTTCCACCCTGTTCGTAATACTAGGCATGCAATTAACTATAATAGTCAGGCTCTCTCCATCATGAGGTTCAATACTACAAAGTGCTCTAGAAGTTTTATTCCAGCTGTGACCAAGTAATGGGATGATCTTCCTAAGCGGTCAGTTGAACTCCAAAAGTTCAAACTTGCAGCAAATGTTTCTATGCTGAACAGGCTGACATAAGTCGTTTTATAGTTTATATGTGAAATATCTGTTTTAATATTGTTATGGTTTTCGAAATATTTTATTTGTTCCGTACTTCTTATATGGTTTATATATTTCCTTACCTTTCCTCACAGGGCTATTTTTCCCTGTAGAAGCCCTTGGGCTTAAAGCATCTAGGTTTTCCAACTAGGGTTGTACCTCAACTAGTAATAATAATGATAATAATATGAGCATATATATATATATATATATATATATATATATAAATTATATATATATATATATATATATATATTATATGTAAAGGGATGCATTTGGTGTTACTGTTGTATATATGTTTATACACACACACACACACACACACACATATATATATATATATATATATATATATATATATATATATATATATATATATATATATATATATATATATATATATATATATACATATATACACACTTTTTGCGACCTGTCAAAAGTGACGTCTACATATTTGGATATATACACACAGCCCTCTCTCCAGGGTTAGACTACTCCCTTTCTTCCTACCCGAACATAGTTCTTCGAATATGTTTTACTTCGAAATAGTTGAAAGGATTTTCTGCTCTTGTTAAGGAATGATGTTGTGATCGATGACCACATCAAAGCCTTCGACAACTTTGCTTGGAGGAAGGAATGCAAGTCGAGCTGAAAGTATGCGCATGTTCAGAGCAAACTCTGTGTCGTTCTCCTAATGTGATTTGAGCCCATATTCATCCATATTAATCTCGGAATCTTGTCATTTACTTGAGCTATAGCTAAGAAAATTGGCCTTTTTCCCTCATTCCAAAATTATTTTTATTCATTCTGGATCTTTCTATCTTGTTTGTGGACGTCTATAATCAAAAGTAGATTTGAAGAGGCATTGAAGTTAGACCGGTGTAAAGGTTTCAAGCTACCCCTAGTTTCAAGTTAACCGCACCCCCCCCCCCCGGATAACTTGAAACCGGTTTCAGATTACTGGGGGAAGGGGTGTTAGTTTGAAACTGGTTTCAAGGTAACCCCCCTGTTTTCAAGTTACTCTCCCCCCCCCCAGTAGGCTACAATAAAGTAAACAATCATTTTGAATTATTTTTTTTTATTTATAACAAAGCCTAAAAGTGCATATTAAGGAACCACTTGGCGTTGATGTGCAAGTTCATAAACAGTGAATAAAGGCAATGAATAGAATTGTTCCTCGTGAAGCATTTGTCAAACTTGAATGAAATAACTGGAATGAATAATTCATGTAAAACGAAGATTTTTTTTCTTTGATATTTTGTCCCGTGAGATTTTGTCCTCTGAGATTTTATTCAGTCGGATTTTTTTCCCAAGTGATTTCGTCCCAAATGATTTTTTCCCGTGAGATTTTGTCCTATATGATTTTGACAAGTCAGATTTTGTCCTATGAAATTTTGTCCTATGGGATTTTGTGCCTTGAGACTTTGTCCAGTCAGTTTTTGTCCTATGGGATTTTGTCCCGTGAGATTTTTTTCCTGTGAGATTTTGTTCTGTCATATTTTGTCCAATTAGATTTTGTCCCGTGAGATTTTGTCTGGTAAGATTTGGTCCTGTCTGATTTTGTCATATGTGATTTTGTCCTGTCACTTTTTATCCTATGATTTTGTCCCGTGAGATATTGTCCAAAGTGATTTTGTTCCGTGAGATATTGTCTAGTCAAATATTATCCTATGTGATTTTGTCCAGTTAGACTTTGTCCGGTCATATGTCAAAATTACAACATCTCACCCACAACATAAGATGAACATTTTAACCACTTCTAAGAACACGACCTTAACTAATTCGTGTACCTGAGACTACTCCCTCATTGTTCAAAATCTGACGGGAAAATATCACACAAGACAACATGTGATTTTGTCTCGTTTTTTTAATGTATTTTTAAGTCAGCCACTAAAACGAAACCTATTGAAATTGAAGGTGGAAATTCTTTCATCTTTTAAAGCCCATCTCACTGACCCAGGGTTCAGACTAAATTTCTGACTCCTGAAAGGTGGACATGATATTGTTCTTATAGATGATAATATGTTTTTGGTCGTTTTATACTTCTCGCAACACACCAGAGAACCCGTTGCCTACTGACAAGGTATTTCTAAGTCATAATTGAAAGCAAGGTTCCAAAATCATGCTTTCATTGCAGAGCAAATACAATAGATGGGCTTAGCTATTCAAGTAACTGTCTTCTTCTTCTTCTTCTTCTTCTTCTTCTTATTTTTCTTCTTGTTCTTCTTTCGAACTTATTAGTGCCATTGTATAGTAAAACAGCCGCTCGAGTCAACTTTCTCCATTATTATTATTATTATTATTATTATTATTATTATTATTATTATTATTATTAACTAAGCTACAACCCTAGTTGGTAAAGCAAGATGCTATAAGCTTCTATTTATATTCTATTCATTCTTTGTACAGTACATTAACACAAAATATTTACCAATTATTTTATAAAATAAACTATAGGTTTTTCAAATCAGACCTAAAAAAAATATTGTTTATACAGTTTTGGCCTATACAACTCAGTGGAGAGATTCATTTTGTGTTAGCTGGAAAATTAGTCAAAGAAATAATGAGCCAAAATGAGAGAGAGGGATCCAATGTAGCATTATCCTGCCAGTCAGTTCACAATAACTTTGTAGCGGTGGTGGTTCAACGGTTGTCTTTCCTTAACCAACATATTGATTCATTTTATAAGAAAATTATTTAAATCTCATAAATAGCGGTAATTATTATGAACATTTAAGGCAACTAAATTCATAACTATTAACCTTTATGACATTATGAATTAATCAACAAATCTATAAAATTGGCATAAAATATTTGAGTCTACTTTAATGGAGAAGATTTTCTTACAAGTAATGGCAGTGATGTCTGTATCGTTCTAGGTAACCTTGATTAAAGAGACTCGGGTTTCCGAGAGTCCAGCTTCGGGTCAAGCCCTAAGAATCGACTCTGTTGAGGATCCTTCCTCTTGGGTGTCTTCCGAAGCAGGACTAGGCCTACCTCTTGGTTTGGGGTTCCGAGACAGGCAGGATAGAAAGAGAGTGTCTTGTTACTGACGTCCCCCGGTTATCCAGCTAAACAGCAACAGGCTTTCTTTGGTCCGGTGCTGAATTCTCCTCTTCAGTCTCTTTCTTCCCATCATCAACTTTTTCATATCCCTTTTTTCTTCTCTTTCCCTACCATATTATCATCATGATGTTTATGGGTTTTGCTTCTTCCCTCATTTAAACTCATTTTAGGCCTACCTGACATTGTTGGAACATCGTTGCTTCTGTGCAGGTATTCCAAAATCCAGCAATCATATTCCTCCTGTGTTTCTTCAGCAGCATCAAATAAGATCATTTCAAGTGTACAAACGATTTCGCAGTTTTCCTGAATTTAGACTCGAAGGTTGAAAATCTTAGGCAAATTTTTTTTTTCTTAATTAAGAGAAAATATTCCAGTGAAGTTGCTTTTCATGAATTAAAATAACCACGTTTGATGTATTTATATTTTGAGCGTTTGAATTAGAATTCATTGCAATTAAGAAAAAGATTATATTGCATAAATATTTCATTTCAAAAGAGGATCACGAGAGACCCACACAGCCGCCTTCCGCGACGCCTCTGTTAAGATTAATTACGATAATGGCGGCGTATTTCTTTAGTGGACAGACAGCATATAACACTTGTTCTCTGAAAAGTTCTTTTTAAAAAGGCATAAATCAACCTGTTAAAGAAAATAATAGTTTGTTGCGGCATTCACAAATCCATTCTCTAGTCAACTTTCTCCATCTATATTATTATTATTATTATTATTATTATTATTATTATTATTATTATTATTAGTGATATTTTAGCAATTTCGAAATAATATTCCTAATATGATCAAATCATAGGACCTGGGTTTTGATGGATCAAGATAACTATTTAGTATCCAATTTAGTTGTTCCTTTTTTTTCTGCAGCTCTTATTGTGTTGCTTTCCTCTTAGAGCTCAATAATAGTGCGGTGGTAGCATGAAGTCAGTTCAAGCTGGGTAGATCCTGAACAGACTTCGTCCTTTGAACAGATTATTATTATTATTATTATTATTATTATTATTATTATTATTATTATTATTACTTGCTAAGCCTAACGGCTCCAACAGGGAAAATAGCCCAGTGAGGAAAGGATATAAATTACAAGAGAAGTTTAAGAACAAAATTAACATTAAAATAAATTTTTCATATATAAACTATGAAAACTTCAAAATAACAAGAGAAAGAGAAACAAGATAGAATAGTGTGCCTGCGTGTACCCTCAAGCAAGAGAACTCTAATCCAAGATAATGGGAGAACATTGAACAGAGTCTATGGCACTACCCAAGACTAGAGAACAATGGTTTCATTTGTGATTGTCCTCCTTGAGGAGCTGCTTACCATAGCTAAAGAGTCTCTTTTACCCTTACCAAGAGGAAAGTAGCCACTGAACAATTACAGTGCAGTAGTTAACCTCTTGAGAGAATAATTGTTTGGTCATTTCAGTGTCGTCAAGTGTATGAGGAAAGAAGAGACTGTATAAAGAATGAGCCAGTCAATTCTGTGTATGTGTCGGCAAAGACGAAATGAGCCGTAACCAGAGAGATGGATTGAATGTAGTATAGTCCGGCCAGATATAGATGATAAAATAAAAGTTTAACAGATTTTTAAGTTGGTGACGATACACCCATTTAGCTTGCTGTCTTTTGTTTCCCTTCAGTTTTGTAAAAAAAAAAAAACCTCTATTATAACATCACTTACTTCCCGGTACTCCCGACGATGCGTTATGCATAAGACGTTGTGTGGAGCCTCCTTAAGTAACCCCTTCCTCTTTGTCTACCTATCGCCCCTTAGTCTACCCCTTTCCCTAGATCTGAACCTTCCCCTATATCTACCCATCCCTTAGGTCATGCCCATCCTCTAGGTCTACCCTTTCTTCTAGGTCTACCCCTTCCTCTAGGTCTACCATTTCCAGTATGTCTACCCTTTTCCCAAGATTTGCGTGCTCTACCCCTCCCCTAGGTCTACCCCTTCCTCTAAGTCTACCCCTTCCGTTAGGTCTACTCCTCCCCTAGGTCTACCCCTTCGTCTACGTCTACCCCTTCCTCTAGGTGTACCCATCCCCCTTGGTCTACCCCTTCTCCTAATCTTCCCATCCCCTATGTCTACCCCTTCCTATAAGTCTATTCCTTCCACTAGGTCTATCCCTCTCCTTTGGTATACCCCTTCCCCTAAATCTACCCCGAAGGGCTACCCCATCCTATAGATGTACCCCTTCTTCTATGTCTACCCCTTCCACCTATGTCTACCCTTTTCTCTAGGTCTACCTCTGCCCCACACTTCATCACCGGTTAATCCCTTTGATCGAAGGGCATCCTTGATACAGTCTATCCACCTTCGCTTTGGTCTCCCTCTCCTTCTCGTTCCCTGTACCTCCATTTCCACCAGTCTCCTCCCAATATGCTGTTCATCTCTTCTCATGACATGACCATACCACCTCATTCTACTTTCTTGGATCTTATGTGATAGTTTTCTAACTCCTGTGGTACCTCTAATTACCTCATTCCGTATCTTATCTCTTCTTGTCACCCCACACATCCATCTCAACATTCTCATCTCTGTACTGTGTACCTTACCTTTCAACTTAACCCTTATTTTCCTGTCGCATAGTACTCCACGCATTTTTTTCCAATTCTTCCATCCTGCTGCTTGTATTCTGTGGTTTATATCTGCCCCCAGATCACCATCCTCTGTAACTGTTGGTCCTAAATACTTGAAATTTTCAACTCTTTTCAATCTCTCTCCTTTTAAACTAACTTCCCCATTCTCCCCATTTTTCAATCTCAAAAACTCTACCTTTTTACTGCAGATCTTCAATCCTCTATTTTCCATTTCTCTTCTCCACTCCTCTAGTTTCTCTTTTACTTTTACTACCTCTCACTACTGGAACACAGTATAACATCATCAGCAAAGAGCGTACTATCAACTGAGACAAAGTCATGAGCCGGATATTTTATTTTTATACAAAAGACAGAGGCCAGCTTGGAGATGGTAATGGCCAAACACTAGGAATGACCAAGGACATGTCTAATGCCTTTGTTCTTCAGTGTACTAGATATAGATGCTCGTATATATAAATATATTTATATATATATATATATATATATATATATATATATATATATTTATTTGTACATATGTATATTTATAGATATATATATATATATATATATATATATATATATATGTATATATATTTATAAATATGATATATATATTTGTATATATATTTATATGTATAATATAAATATTATATATATATTTATATATATATATATATATATGTATATATATATGTATTTATATAAATTTATTCATATATATATATATATAGATAGATATATATATTCATATATTCATATATATGTATATATATATATATATATATAGAGAGAGAGAGAGAGAGAGAGAGAGAGAGAGAGAGAGAGAGAGATAGAGAGATATAGAGAGAGAGAGAGAGAGTGAGATATATAGAGAGAGAGAGAGAGAGATAGATAGATAGATGTATATATTCATATATATGTATATATATGTAAATATATATATGTATATATATACATATATATATATATATATATATATATATATATATATTTATATATATATATAGATATATATATTCAAATAAGCCATATATATTTTTGATACATTAATGTCTGGATTCTCTTAACGACCTCGGGATCAGAGCCCCAGGCGAAATCACACAAAGACAAGAGCTTGTGTCCGGCCGGGAATCGAACCCTGGTCGGCAAGCTTGTATAGACAGTGGCCAAGTGGTTTAGCCACTGTCTATACAAGCTTGCTGACAAGGGTTCGATTCCTTGCCGGACACAAGCTCTTGTCTTTGTGTGATTTCGCCTGGGGCTCTGATCCCGAGGTTGTTAAGAGAATCCAGACATTAATGTATCAAAAATATATATGGCTTATTTGAATTTGAAAAACACGTATAAATGTGCAAAATTTATCATATATATATATATATGTATATATATATGTATATATATATATATATATATATATATATATATATATATATATATTCATAAATTCTTATATTCATATATATATATATATATATATATATATATATATATATATATATATATATATATGTATATATATATATAAGTATATATATATATTATTATATATGTATATATATATATAGATATATATATATTCATATATATGTGTTTGTTTATATATATATATATATATATATATATAGATAGATAGATAGATAGATAGATAGATATATATATTCATATATTCATATATATATATATATATATATATATATATATAGATAGATAGATATATATATTCATATATATATATATATATATATATATATATATATATATATATATGTATATATATATATATATATATATATATATATATATATATATATATATATAGATATAGATATAAATGCAGCCTAAGAGGGAGATAATGGAGGCCGGCATAAAGTCAGAAACGTAAAAAAACTAATAAAATTATTCAGTCAAATTCCCACAGATTCCTGGTTGTTCCTAGAAAGAATTTTGGTTTATAATTCAAACACCTGTTTTTATGGAAATGACTTTGCTCTTTATAATGACTTTCAATAAAATAAAAAAGAATATTCAAAGTTCAACATAAATATCATACAGCTTCATGCAATATATGGATCTGATCATCCTCTGATTGCATTTGTTCATTTACAATATCAAAATGATGCCAAATGGAATCTTCGGTTTTTCTCTAAAATTCTCAAAAACACTGAACAACTGAAATCCTGTTTTTTCCACACATCATTTGCGAAAGAAAAATACTAAATGGTCTTCAAACTTTTCTACATTATGAGGGAATAGAAACAGATTGAGGGTCGAAATTCCTTTATTTCTGATTTGTGCCTTCGACTCCAAAATAAATCTCAAGTCTGCTGCTAAACCTTTCGTATGATTCCAAATATTGTGTCGGCGAGATATAATGAAATATCACAGCTTTGGCGTCATATACATAAAATGAGAAAAAAAAAAAAACTCAAAATATTACCAAGTCTGTGGAGTACTTTTCTGTTTGTGAGGTTTTCATCTTTATACCTTATCACCATAGTTTTAAAACCAAAGACAAGAAACATAATTATCAATTAAAACATTAGATAATTGTCTTCTGCAAACAAGAAATTAGACGAAATTAAAAACTTAAAAGCCTCTGAAATATAAAGATAAAATTTTAACTGAAGAACAAATGATATATGTAATAAATCGTAAGTAAAAACATAATAGGGTTGAAAAACCGATAGCTTTTACTTGATCGATATTGCGAATGAGTTGGTTGCAAAGAATCATCATCGTCAGTGTGCTTTGGTAAATTCACCACATAGGCCTACCGGCATTTTATGATAGCTATTGTGTACATTTTGTTATTGGTCACATAAAATTCGTCATAAAATATGAATTTATCGTTACTAGAATCCGTTTTCAGAGATTAGGAAACCGTTCTTCTTTGTTGTGCAAAATCGTTTCCTAAGCCCTTTTCTAATTTCTTTCTTTCTAGTTGTGCTCTTTTCCTTGACCCTCTTTATTTCCTTATCTTTCTTTCTTATCTAACTGATTTTATTCTTTCATTAGCGCATTCAAAGTGTCTAACTGTCTATACATGTCTGAAACACTTGGGATTTCCTCTGCTCCTTTCTTGTTGCTCCTCACTTTATTCAGAGGAACTTTTGCACACAACAAAATAACCCGATCGATGTATCCTGTTTTCTTTATCGTCTTCAATAGGGATTTCAGGACGAAAGATTCTTGTATAATCAGTTATGTATAATTATAGAAATGATTGAATCTTCGGTAAAATATGAATTAATATGTTAAATATATCATTTAATCCAATGAAAAATGGAAATTTCAAATTTGGGAGTTAAATCATGAAAAATTCACATAATAATTTTCAAAGTTAAGATATTGTAAACTTATTTTGAACTGTTGTGAACGTGAAACACGGTAGCTATTCTTGGTCTTCGATTTCTGAATTAATGATTTTATTTTTGGTGTAAACCAACATTTTCTCGATCATTGCATTTAGAGTTATTTTGCAACAGGTGTCCATGGGACCTTTAAAGTTCTATCTATTAAAGATTCAGACTGTAAGGTTGTATTTCCTTGAGCACAACAAAAATCTTTAGTATCTTGAAGAAAGTTTGATATTAATGTTATCCTGGTCTACCTGGAACTCAGGAGAGATAAACTTAGCTACCTATAGTTAACCTCTTGAGAGAAGAAGAATTGATTGGTAATATCAGTGTTGTCAAGTGTATGAGGAAGGAGCAGAATGTGTAAAGAATATGCCAGACTATTCTGTGTATGTGTCGAGAAAGAGGTAATGAGCCGTAACCAGAGAGATGGATCGAATATAGTACTGTCCGGCTAGAATATAGGTAGTAACATAAACGTTTAACAGATTTTTAAGTTGGTAACGATACACCCTTGTTTACTCTCATTTTCGTAAAAAGATTCAATTATAACATCACTTACTTCCTGGTACTCTCGACGATGCATCATGCGTAAGACCTCTTGCGGAGGCTCCTTCAAGTAACCCCCTCTAGATCTACCTCTCCCCCCTTGGTCTACCCCTTTCCCTAGATCTACATCTTCCCCTAGATCTACCCCGTCTTCTAGGTCTACCCCTTCCCCTAGGTCTACTTCACCCTACGTCCACCCCTTCCTTTACGTCTACCCCTCCCCCTCGGTCTATCCCTTCCCCTAAATCTACCCCTTCCCATAAGTCTATCCCTACCTCTAGGTCTACCCTTCCCCCTTGGTATACCTCTTACCCTAGGTCTACCCTTTTCTATAGATCTACCCCTTCCTCTAAGTCTACCCCTTCCTCTAGGTCTCCTTCCTTTAGTTCTACCCCACACCCTTTTGTCTACACTTTCTCCTTGGTCTACCCTTTTAACTAGGTTTTCCACTTTCTCTAGGTCAACTCTTTCCTTAAGGTCCACCCTTCCCCTAGGTCTACCACTTCCCTAAGTTTACCCCTTATTCTAGCACTACCCCTTCCTGTAGGTCTACAGCTTCCCCTAAGTTTACCCCTTCCTCTAAGTTTAAAACCCCATTTGGTCTACTCCTTCTGCCTAGATCAACCCCTCCCCTAGGTCTCCCACTTCCATTAGGTCTACCCCTTCCTCTAGGTCTACCCCTTTCCATAGGCTTTTGCCTCCCTTAGGTCTACCCCTTCCTCTATGTCTACTCCTCACCTAGGTGTACCCTTTCCTTTAGATGCATCTCTCCTACCTTGGTCTACCCCTTCGCCAAGGTCTACCCATTTTTCTAGATATACACCTTCCCTTAGGTCTAGGTGTACCTCCCCTTGGTCTAGTCCTTCCCCTAGGTCTACCCCTCCCCTAGGTCTACCCCTTCACCCAAGTGTACCCCTTCCCCTAGCTCTACCCCTTCCCCTAGGTCTACCACTCCTCTAGGTCGACCCCTCCCTTAGATCTATCCCCACTAGGTCTACTCCTTCCTCTAGGTCCACACCTTCTTCTCTGTCTACCCCTCCGTCCTTGGTCTACCCCTTTTGGTCTACCCATAACCCCCAGGTCGACACCTCACCTATTCGTACCCCTTCCTCTATGTCTACCCCTTTTTCTAGGTGTACCCCTAACTTAGGTCTACGTCTTCCTCTAGGTCTACCCTTTCCTCTTGGTTTACCTGTTGCAACTTGGTCTACCTCTCCCATAGGTCTACCCCATCCTTTAGGTCAACCCTTCCCTGAGGTCTACTCCTTCCTTC
>NW_027168481.1:510000-512500 GCF_036898095.1 Palaemon carinicauda | reverse complement strand
CTTCCTCTTTTAAGGATTTTATCATGAAAAAAAATATACAATAATCTAACCATTAATAGAACTTGAAAGCATTGCCTGATGTTACCATGTAATAAAATAAACAAGATTTTTTCTCAACATTCAAAAGTTACGATGTAATGAAATAAAATAATTCTTTTTTCTCGACATTGATAAACTAAAGTTACGATATAAGAAAATAAACTAAATATTTTTTCTCAACATTCATAAACTTAAGGTAAGATGTAATAAAATAAACTAAATCTTTTTTCTCGACATTGATAAAACAAAGCTTGTAGCCTAGGCTATAGTAGGAAAATACCTCCCAATAGCAACTTCTTTTAACCAAACATAAGAGTTTAAATTGATTATGTATTGCATCTTAGAAACATAATGGCATCTATTATATCTTCCTTCATGCCTAGTCTTAGTTCATCCAAAATGTATCTCAACCCTGAGAATGTTCGCTCTACACTCACTTGAGTGACAGGAAGTGTAAGGGCTACCTCGGCTATAGCCTTCAAATCTTGGTGTGGATGTTTATTCCACCACGTGAATATATCTTCCCTTTTTTTCTATTCAAGTACAGTTATTGAAATGCCTAATTGTTTGTTTTATTTCGGTTAATCGCAAAGCATCATAATCCACTAGTTTGCTCTCCCTTTTTTTATTGTTATCAGCAGCAGACAATATTTGGTCAATTGTATCTTTTGAGCTCTCTTCATTTCCACTTTGGCTTTCACTCAAGTTCTTTTCTTCATTTTTTTTTTTTTTTTTTTTTTTTTGTAAAATCATCCTGAAAATTACTAGAGCTTTGCAATGACATAATTCTCTTCCACAATGCAGTGAGGTGCTGCATTGCAAGATCTTTTTATGGTTCAACTAATAGGCACTGAAATCTTGGATCAAGATAAATGGCTGCCAGGAATGCTGCATTGTTGAGTAGAGAAAGCTCTCGATTCTGCATGGCATTAATAAGGTCGGCTGAAAACTGTCAAGATGATTTTGACAGAAGCATTTTACATTTTAACCACTCACGAAGGAACATTCCTGTAGTCAGTTTCTGCATTTGTATGGTAACGGTCGTATTGTACACAGGTTTGAGACAGAGTAAAAGGTCTTCAATAGTTTGCCAGTCATCTTCAGGTATCAAAAGAGATTCATTGGCAAGTCCTATTTGGTATAAAAAGATTTGCTTGCCATGACACTCTGTAGCATCTCATAAGATGAGCCCCATCTTGTTTCGCAATCCAATTTGGGCAGTGGTTTGTCATTTTTTCTAAATACTAACCTCATATTCTGTGTATGGGTTTTATTCACTACTTTGCACACTTTAGTTAGCAAAGATTTCACAGATTGATTTCCGTTGATCATATCATGCACACATAGCTGTAACGTATGAGCAGCACCTCTAACGGAAATGACTCATCAGCTGCTGTTGTGACATGATTTAATGCCTCTTCCCAGTTTTCTAACTGTTCTGTGTCAGTGGAAGCAACGTAAACAGCACTTGTAGTGGCAGACTGGCAGCAGACACACTCAGTAGCTCATAGTTAAGCATAAGGCTTTTCTGTCGGAAGACTCTTTTGAAGCGCAATATAGGATTATATTTGTGATACTTCAAACTTTTGTTGGTATTACTTCAATAATTAGAGACAGACATCACATGTTAATTAAGAAATTAACACATGCATTGTATATTACAAACTGCAATATAAAATACCTTAGTGTTCTACAAGTGAAATTTTTTTTAGTCCATTCCATTGCTGGTGTCCAAATATGCATTAACAGTAATAGCGTAGTGATAGATATCCAAGCCTAAGGTAAGGTACGGTACGGAATTTGCCCATTTTTTTCGTACCTGAACCGTACCGTACCGTACCATGGTAAAATTACCGTACCGTAATTCCGTACCGTACTTATAGGCTAAATATCAATCGTACCGTACCGTACTCCGTACCGTACCGTACCGTACGCCAGCCTTGCGGCCCCTCCCGCCAGCCCGGGCGGGCCTCCCCCCCTACCGCCAGCCAGGGTGGGCCTCCCCCCTCCCGCCAGCCTGGGCAGGTGTCCACTCCTCCTGCCAGCCCGGGCCGGCCTCCCCTATTCCTGCCAGCCCGGGCAACATCCCCTCCTCTCGCCAGCCCAGGCGGGCCTCCCCTCTCCCTCCAGCCCGGGCGGGCCTCCCCCCCCTCCTGCCAGCCTGGGCGGTCCTCACCCCTTCCCGCCAGCCCGGGCGGGCCTCCCCCCTACCGCCAGCCCGGGCGGGCCTCCCCCCTACCGCCAGCCCGGGCGGGCCTCCCCCCTCCCGCCAGCCTGGGTGGGTGTCCACTCCTCCTGCCAGCCCGGGCGGGCCTCCCCTATTCCTGCCAGCCCGGGCAACTTCCCCCCCTCTCGCCAGCCCAGGCGGGCCTCCCCTCTCCCTCCAGCCCGGGCGGGCCTCCCCCCTCCCCCCAGCCAGGGTGGGCCTCCCCCTCGCTCCCGCCAGCCTGGGGGGCCTCCC
>NW_027168481.1:502500-505000 GCF_036898095.1 Palaemon carinicauda | reverse complement strand
GGATTTCAGGAGGAAAGATTCTTATATAATCAGTTACGTATAATTATAGAAATGATTGAATCTTTGTGATAATATGAATTAACTTCTTAAATATATCATTTATTCCAATGGAAAAAAAGGGAATTTCAAATTTAGGGTGAAATCATAAAAAATTCACATAATAATTTTCAAAGTTAAGATATTGTAAACTTATTTTGATCTGTAGTGAGTGTGAAATGCAGAAGTTACTTTCGGTATGTTCAGATAACGTTTTTATTTTTGGTGTAAACCAACATTTTCTCGATCATTGCAACAGGTGTCCATGGGAGCTTTGAGTTCTATCTATTAAGGATTAACAGATTTTTAAGTTGGTAACCTTACATCCTTGTTTACTTTCATTTTCGTAAAAAGATTCAATTATGACATCACTTACTTCCTTGTACTCTCGAGGATGCATCATGCGTAAGACTTCGTGCCCTCTAGATCTACCTCCCCCCCCCCCCACCCCTTGGTCTACCCCGATCTACACCTTCCCCTCGATCTACCTCGTCTTTGACGTCTACCCCTTCCCCTAGGTCTACTCCACCCATTCTTTTACGTGTACCCCTCCCCCTCTGCCTATCCTTTCCCCTAAATCTACCCCTTCCCATAAGTCTATCCCTTCCTCTAGGTCTACCCTTCCCCTTGGTATACCTCATCCCCTAGATCTACCCCCTAGGTCTATACTTTTCCATAGATCTACCTCTTCCTCCGTCTACCCCTTCCTCTAGGTCTCCTCCTTCCTTTAGTTCTACCCCTCACCGTTTTGTCTACACTTTCCCCTAGGTCTACCCTTTTAACAAGGTTTTCCCCTCCTCTAGGTCTACTCTTTCCTTCAGGTCCACCCCTTCCCCTAGGTCTACCACTTCCCTAAGTTTACCCTTTATTCTAGTACTATCCCTTCCTGTAGGTCTACAACCTCCCCCTAAGTTTACCCCTTCCTCTAGGTTTTAAACCCCATTTGGTCTACTCCTTCTGCCTTGATCAACCCCTCCCTTAGGTCTCCCACTTCCATAATGTCTACCCCTTCCTCTAGGTCTACCCCTTTCCATAGGCTTTTGCCTCCCTTAGGTCTACCCATTCCTCTATGTCTACCCCTCAACTAGGTGTACCCTTTCCTTTAGATGTATCCCTCCTACCTTGGTCTACCTCTTCCCCAAGGTCTATCCATTTTTCTAGGTCTACACCTTCCCTTTTGTCTAGGTCTAACTCCCCATGGTCAAGTCCTTTCCCTAGGTCTACCCCTCCCCTAGGTCTATCCCTTCACCCAGGTGTACCCCTTCCCCTAGCTCTACCCCTACCCCTAGGTCTACCCCATCCCTTAGATCCACCCCCCACTAGGTCTACTCCTTCATCTAGATCTACAACTTCTTTTATGTGTACCCCTCCCTCCTTGATCTACCCCTTTTGGTCTACCCATCCCCCTAGGTCGACACCTCACCTATTCCTACCCCTTCCTCTAGGTCTACCCCTTCTTCTAGATGTACCCCTAACCTATGTCTACACCTTCCTCTAGGTTTAGCTGTCGCAACTTGGTCTATATCTCCCATAGGTCTACCCCATCCTTTAGGTCTACCCCTCCCTGAGGTCTACCTTCCTCTAGGTCTACCCCATCCTCTAGGTCTATCCCCTCCCTTTTGCTTATCCCAGCCTTTATGTCATGTCTCCTTCCTTGTCTACCCTTGTCTACTCCTTCCCCATGTCTCTCTACCCCTTCTTCTAGCTCTACCCCTTCTTCTAGCTCTACCCATTCCCCTAGGTATACCACTCTCCTAGGTCTACCGTTTCCTCTACGTCTACCTCTTCCTCTGGTCTATCCCTTCCTCTAAGTCTACCCCAACCCAAATGACTACCCCTCCCCTAGGCCTACTTCGTCGTTTATCACACCCCTCCTCCCTTTGTCTACTCTTTCCCCAAAGTCTATCCCTTCCTCTAGTTCTACCCCTTCCCCTGAGTCTACATTCCCCTAGGTCTACCCCTTCCTCTAGGTGTACCCGTCCTAACTTGGTGTACCTCTCCCCTAGGTTTACATCTCCCGTAGGTCTACCCCTTCCCCTACGTCTACTTCTTCCTCTAGGTCTACCCATTCCCTTTGGGTATCCCATCCTTTATGTCACCCCTCCTTCCCCAAGGTCTACCCCTCCCCTAGGTGTACCCCTTCCTCTAGTTCTATCCCTTCCATTAGTTCTACCCTTCCCTTAGGTTTACCCCTTTCACTAGGTCTACCCCTCTCCCAATGTCTACCCTTTCCCTATGGGTATCCCATCATTTCCTTGGTCTACACCTCCCCCTAGGTCTACCCCTTCCCTAAGGTCTACCCCTCTCCTAGGTATTACCCTCCCTCTGGGTATACCCCTCGCTCTTTGGTCTACCGATTCCCTCAAGTCTACTCCTCCCTTAGATCTACCCCTTCCCCTATGTCTACCCCTTTCCCAAGGTTTAACAATTCCCCTTGGGTATCATATTCTTTATGTCACCCCTC